>NW_008656173.1:0-3258 GCF_000695815.1 Acanthisitta chloris | reverse complement strand
CAGTTAGGTTGGAAGGGACCACAATGATTTATCTGGTCCAAAATGCTCAGGTGGATCCAAAGCCCAGGGAAATGAGGGAGAAGATTCTACACCATTACACTGTACTGTATTTCCTTCCAAATCTTTTCTTCTCCATTTGGCTTCTCTTCTGTAAATGAACTCCCAGGACCAAAGCATCATCCTGGTGGCAATAGCAAGGATGTCCTCAAAGTCCATGAGGGAAGTAGGTGTCTCCTTCTTGCTGTGGCTCTGACAGCCACATATCCCTCCTGCCTCTTGTGAGGATGATTCCAGCCACACACACATGGCAGAATTCCCTGGCATTGCCTCTGCATGGAGTTACTCAGCTGTTGGCAGTTTGCAGGTGGTTTGGAAAGGCTCTCAGACCTCAGTGAAATCCATTCATTTTCAGTCTGTTTGAAGAGGATGTTGTTGTTGTTGTTATTGTTCAGTGATGTGCTGTGTCCTTGTTTTCCAGAATCCAGGGATTGACATTGGGGATATATCTGAGAGAAAAGCATTAAGGAAGAGCCTGAAGTGTAAAAATTTCCAGTGGTACCTGGACCATGTATATCCAGAAATGAGAAGATACAACAACACTGTTGCTTATGGAGAGGTAATTAAGGCTGAGCAGTCCCTGAGCTCAGACTGCTAATATTTACAGCTGGTGAATCTCTGATGAGAAACAGCCTCAAAGGAGAGGAATGGGAATCAAAACTGACTGTTTCTGTGTAATTATCTAAATTTGTATAAATCTGTTCCCAGTTTCTTCTGAAAACCTATTTGGGGATTTATTTCTGATCTTGGAGACTATAGAAAGTGAAATCTTTTCATACATCATTTACTGAATTGACAGAAAATTAGCTATATTAGCCAATGACTCCATGGATTAAGCAGCTGTGTATGTATATTTTTAATCCATAGTCATCTTAGAAAACCCTTTGACTTCAACTCAGCCTAATTCCTTCCAAGGTCTCTGTGTTGTCACAACAGCTTAAGGACAAAATAAAGTAAAGAGGCTAAATTCAATCTCTGCTGGCTTTGAAACTGTACTGGGGATATAGAGACAGGCATTGATGGGAAGCAATAATAAATACTCTGTTGCAGGAGGTCTGATGGGACTGTGGCAGCTTGAGAAGGCACAGCCCAAGCACCACAGATGGGCATTGATTTTAAGAAGGATTTGTTAGCAAAGTTATGTAATGCCTTCAAGATTAAACCTCCCAAAAAGTAGTAGTTTCATAGAATAATATAATCCCAAAATGGTTTGCGTTGGAAAGGATCTTAGAGATTATCTTGTTCCAACCCCAATGGGCAGGGACACCTTCCACTAGACCAGACTCCTCCAAGCCCCATCCAACTTAGCCTGAAACACTTCCAGGGATGGAGCAGCCACAGCTGCTCTGGGCAACCTGTGCCAGTGTCTCAACACCCTCACAGGGAACAATTTCTTCCCAGTATGCCCTGTCCTCTGGCAGTGTGAAGCCATTCCTTGTTCTGTCACTCCAGGCCCTTGTCCAAAGTCTCTCTCCAGCTCTCTGGAATCCATTCTCCAGGCTGAACACCCACAGCTCTTCCAACCTGTCTTGAGTTGCCTGGGGAGCCTGGAGAGAGCACAGCTCTGGGGAACAGACCTGGTGTCTGGGGATCAGTCACTGCTTGGCTTTGTGGCACAAACACAACACTGATGAGACAGGGCCATAACTCTGCACTTTTTATGTCTTCCAGGTTCGAAACAACAAGGCAAAGGATGTTTGCCTGGACCAGGGCCCACAGGAGAACCACACAGCAATACTGTACCCATGCCATGGCTGGGGACCTCAGGTGAGGGGGGACACTGCCAGGAGCAGCTGCTACCTGGCAGAGGACTGAGTGTGGGTGTCAAACTTGTCTGTTGGCTTCACTTTCCAGTATACACTGGAAAGGCCTAGTTTCTTGCTAAAAGTGGCTCAGATATCACAGTGCCTTTCCCAGCTACTCTTCATGTTGTGTTTTCTGGATTGCCATAACCATGTCAGAGCTGCAAGTAAAAGCCTAATTTGAATAAAAATCTTCCAGACAAGGGTAAATAATGCTGAAAGTACATAGCAAATGAGCAGGACACAATTCAAGTGTTCTCTTTCCAAGGCCAGGTTGGATGGAGCTTGGAGCAATCTGGATTAGTGGAAGGTGTCCCTGCCCATGGCAGGGGTGGAATGAGATGAGCTTTAAGGTCCCTTCCACCCCAAACCTCTCTGATTCTTTCTCGTTCACCCAGCAGAATAAAACCAGACCAATGGGGTAAAGAAATCAATCAGTGCTATTATAATTATCCATTTCAGCTTGGCTGGGATTTAGCATTGCATTAGTTTTCTAACTCTTCTTTTGCCTCTCCAAATGTTTGGGAGTATCTGAAGTCCAGCATGTTCAAGGAGGTTCATTTTCAGATAAAAACATGTATATTTCAAGTGATGGAAATGCATGAAGATCCCATTTTTAGTTAGTTTTCACATTGGGCTTTCTAGGTTCACCAGGACTAAATAATCCCAGAGATCATCTAAGACTGAACTGGAAACTTCAGGAGCCTCCTGAGCCTGGGAGGCAACTGCAGGAGTCCTGCAGGGTAGAGATAATCTCCCTTTGGTTTATCCTTGCCTTGAAATGAAGATCAGTCAAGTGTGGCTGATCAAGTCACTGCTAAATATAACTTAGCTGCTGCTTAAATACACACATTTTTTTGTCTTAAATGGCCCAAACTGCCTTGTGGACTTTGTGGATGGAAACTTCAACCTCTAAGTGCATTATCAGCTGAGAAACTGAATTAGGCTGACACTGGCTGCTAACCCTGGGCTTTGAGATGAATGACTGAAAGCAGGTTATTTATTTTCCTTCAGCTGTTATTGTGATTAAACTTAATGATGTTTCCTTTCCCTCCCTGAACTTCTGATGCCAAATGCTGTGGTGCTGCTGCTGGTTCCATTCAGCTCTGCACAGATCCCTCCTGCTCTTCCCTCTCCACATTGCCCCTTCCCTCTTCACCTGAGAGCCAGTTCTTGGCAGTTCTTTTGTTTCCTGGTACATTCAATTAGTTCAACTCCTTGAAAATGCTGTTTGAAAGTAGCTATCAGTGAGTGCAGCAGCTTTGAAATTAGTCTTTTGCAGCAGCACAGGAGCTGCATGGAGGAAATTGGCCTTCTTCTACAACTGGTTAATTAATGGGCTGCATGTGGTAATTTATGGCTGAGAATGTAATTAGAAGTAATAAAAACACTTGGTTTT
>NW_008656172.1:399-1320 GCF_000695815.1 Acanthisitta chloris | reverse complement strand
TGCTCCATGACTTTGCCAGACATGAGTTCTTTTAATGTTGCTTGCAAAATCTATTAGTCTGATTTTCTGGGGGTAGGGTGTGGTAGCATTTGGAGGGGAAGAGGAGAAAAACTTATGCCAATTCCTGCTTTCATTCCAAAAGCTCAGGAGGGACATGGGAAAATGTCCTAAGAGGTGCAGTGGGTCTACTTTTCTTCTGCACTCCTACAAATGGATGGGTGATGCTTCCCACTTTTGCTGCTCTAGTGATGCAGTGTAGAGCTCCTATGGGTGCTAATCCATGCATACCCCACTGGATACTCTCCAAATGATGAGAGCAGGGAGAGCTCTACAGAAACATGCTGCAAGGTCACAGTTACAACAGGTCCCTTGTACCTCCAGCTACCATATATCACCTATCGCCTATAGACTATATGGTGCTCAGAGCTCTGCTGTGCAGCAGCTCATGTTTTTTACCAGTTTTATCTATTTTGGGGGGAGGTAAAGACACAGGTTCAAATTCAAGATGAAAGCAATGTCAACATTTCTGCATCTATCAGGTGAAGTGGAGAGCTGGTATGCAGTATTATCCACCAAAGAAAAGTCACTGATTAAAATCAGGCTCTAAGGGTTTCAGCTGTAGAAGGAGCAGGCAAAGACAGCAAAATCCTTGTCACTGGTGCTGCTGGGTGGAGTAAGCTTGAGTGCAGAGATAGCTGCAATAACACAAATCCTCCCTGCCGTCCATGCTCAGCAGCTTAACAGCGTCTAGCGAAATACTGAAAAGTGCTGGTGTCTACTAGCCCTATTCTGAGCCCTATGATATGCCTCCATACTCATCCCAAGGGACAGTCACCTCCTCATCCAAAAACAGCAGAAGAAATACAGGCAACAATTGTATATAGAAGGATGGCTCCATAAGCACCATAATGCTGTGATATG
>NW_008656172.1:0-374 GCF_000695815.1 Acanthisitta chloris | reverse complement strand
CCCCCACTGTACAGCCTCAATCCAGTGAAATATGGTTAGTAATGCCGATAAAGCCCAATACTGTGCAGTGAGGTATGCCTCCAGTCAACTGCAATTCATGACTGGCATCATGATGGATACTCCAACAGCTTGGTTTGTTTGCTGTAAGATCTAGCCAGCACATGCCTTCAGATCATTTCCTCTCCTTCTTTTTTGCCTCCCTGCTGCTGTGCTGCCTGTTAGGATACAGGATTGACGTTTTCTGGCTGCAGAGTCAATGCCAAGAAGTGACACATCATCAAAACTTTCTGCAGGCTTCCTGTATGATAACTCCTCTGATTCAAGTGAAGAATAAAAGACCACACTTGCAAAAAGAAAAAATACACCAGGAGACT
>NW_008656171.1:0-5353 GCF_000695815.1 Acanthisitta chloris | reverse complement strand
CAGGGCAGTGCTGCTCTGTGTGCCCAGCTGTGCCACACAGATGTGCCTGCAGGGAGGGACAGGGCCTGGCTGGCGATCACTGCTTCCAGCTCCTATCAAACCATTCTCCTTGCCTAATTGTTAGAGCAGCCCCCAAACCGCAGCCCATGGGCTGTAAATGTTTGATGAGCTGTGTGCTCTAATGAAGGCTGTGGAATTACCCCGTGCTTGCTGCCACATGGCCCACACAGCAGCGGGGATGGCAAATAATTTTTAAAAATTTATAGTTCACGAGATGTATGTCCCATCTGTGGCGATGCAGCAGCTCCCGAACGCCCCGAGTTTCACTGCACTCACCACTGTGCTCTCTGGGAAGGCTCTGGAACAGCCTGAGAGGTGTGTTACACAGTGCACAGGAGGAGGTTAACCTCGCTGAGACCAAATGCCACCAACACACACAAACTCCACGGCCAGACCAAGGGATTTCACACCGCCAGGGCACACGCTGCTCTTAAAGCATTAATCCCACTGCCCCAGAGAGAGAGAAGTTCCTTTTGGCACCTTTGCCAAAGCTCAGCCCAAACACCAATGCGATGACGATGAGGAAAACGTGGCGAGTTCAAGTGCAGCATCCCTGGAACGATCGATCCCTGGGCTGAGATCAGGAGCTGCTTCTCCTTCCCTCCCCCAGAGATATTCTCTGTGACAAGGCAAAACCACACAAACTGTGCCCAACTTCAAAGCTGAGTTTGGGACGAGAGCCAGAGCAGATGGTTAGGAAAGCTAAACACCGCTGATTTATTCCTTAGCCTTTATGCAGCAATATTAGAGACAATGGCCCTGATCAGAACAAATGAGAACAAACACGGGATGCAGGCTCAATAGAGAATTAACAACCAGCGCCACCACATTCCATTATGCCATGATTAATTCCGAAGCGGTGGCAGGATTATCAGCAGCAAACCTCTAGCTCCAGCTGAGGGAAGCAGCGCCAGAGCAGCCAGCGAGGGCCCCTCAACCTCCAAGAGACTTCAGAGAGAAAGAGTGCACAAGATGCCAGGCTCGGTGCTGGAAAGTCCGCTGGAAAATGGCTTAGACACTGTGCCCCAAACCCCAAGGCACCAACAGAAAAGCCTGGATGGGTATCAGCAGGAGCTGAAAGTCTCTGAGTCAGGGAGGCCTGAGGGATGTCATCAGCAAGCCTGAGGTGCACAGCCAGAGGCTGTCACCCTCCTCCCGGTCCCTGTTTCACCAGCACTGTCCTCCAGCCCCCCATGTCCCCTAACCCCACCGTGAGAACATCAGCAGGGGCTGTCTGCCCTTCCTCTTCCCCACTGTGGCTTCCCAGGGCTCCAAACTCTGCTCCAGGATGTGCAGTGACTGCAGGCACAGGGCAAATGCTACTATTAATCACTTAACAACTGCTTCCCACCCCTGCGCGGGGCTCGGCCCAGAACTGCCGCTGGCAGCGCAGGACAGGGACTTGCTGACAGAGGCGTTTAAGGCCTGTTATTTGTGAGATGCAGCTGAGGTGGGATGCAAGGAGTTCAGCCCTGCTTTGCCTCATTTACCATAGCTAACACACAGTGGAAAAGCTGAGTTTACACCCAGAGCTGCCATGCATGAATGTCAAACGATAACTGCAAAGACCTTCTGCCTTCATCGGGCACTTCCCTGGGCACTGCCTGCCCCGTGAGCCACAAACAGCACCTTTGCTTCCTTCTGCCCTCGTCGGGCACTTCCCTGGGCCCTGGGCACTGCCTGCCCCGTGGGCCATGCACGGCACCTTCGCTTCCTCCCACCCTCGCCCCCGTGCTGCAGACCAGGGGCTGCTGCCGGGCTGGGATTTCTGCTGGCACCTTGCACCAGGTTGTGCTGCAGCTAACAAGGTGCAGAGCACAGCGAGGAAATCCCATGGGTCACCCACTGGCAGTGAGACCAGGAGGTGATGCCATGACCCAAGACAAGGCAGCACAGAGAACCCGGCGCGGTACCACGTCCTGCCTCGCAAAGGACTCCGAGGAACAGAACCACCGGTGCCGAGAGAAAGCCACGTGTCACTGGTTTGGTGGCAGTTTCTTGGGATCACTCTTAGGAGCTTGCTGAAAGCTGGGATTTGCTTCCCCTCCTGTCCAGGGAGGGAAGCAGCTGTTTTCCACCTCTCTGCACGCTGTGATCTGCCTGCAGCTCCAGCACGGCCACATCTCCCATCTCCTCCAGAACATCCCTACGGCAGAGCCAAGGGAGAACAGAGCAGCTGGCAGGAGGTGGGGGATGTTTAAGGAGTCCCTGCAAAGGCTGCAAACTGTTTTAACTTCTGGAAAGCTGAAGGCTGAGTCAAAAAGGGACAAGAGTGAAGGCGCAGGGGAAGGAAATCCAAACCAAAGGCAGAGCCAGGTGACGCAGCGAAACACCAGGGCATGAAACATCCAGATACTTAAGAGGTAGCATAATCCTCCAGCCCAGATGTCTTCTATAAAACTTATCGCTTAAAGAACCTTGGTGTCTTTTTTTCCTGTCATGAACATTTGTATTTTGTAAAACTCCAGGCTGGAAGTTGCTCCAACTGTTCAAGCTCCCAGGGCTGTGGCTGCAGTGAGTCACTGTGGTATGCAGTGACCTTCCAAAAACCCTCTGCAGAACCCAGCAGAGTCTGCCAGCACAGCACTGAGACGACATGTAAACTCTGCTCTTGGGGCTCCTCAGACCCTGCTCAATCTGACCCCAACAGCTTTCCCTCCTGAGCTCCGATTCCGGCCTAAGAGACCTCGGAAGAAGACACAAGCTCAAACAATTTACTGCTCAGCCAGGCCAAAACTGGCCTGAAACTCCTCCAGTTTGCTGGGCCTGTAGTCTGGCCGCAGGCCCATACTGAGCTGTGGCTGGAGCCTGGAGCCAGCTCTGGGATCTGCCATGGGGCTGGGCAGTGCTGTAGCTCACCCAGGCTCAGCTCTAGCTCACCCCACACCTCACCTCCACACCAGTGACTCACCACGAACATGAGCACCTGCTTTAGCCCTCTGCAGTCGGCAGAGCTTGGGAGACACGGATCTGGCAGTGCTTTTGGCACGGCGGCAGGAAAACGGTGGTTCAGGAGTTCAGGGCTTTGGCTCTTCAAAGGGCACAGCTAGCACACCTCTCCAAAGCACACAGGGAGAGCTGGGAGGGGATGGGACTTCCCCCATCAGCCTTGAGCAAAACCCAAAACTAACACACCATATGGAAGCTGCTGCTCTTAGAATAAAAGCGGGGCCAAGCCGCTGAGAGCGCCCAGGAGGTGCCCTGAGCCAGCAGCCACGGGTACCTCTACAAAGGAGCTCCTGGCCCGCAGAGCCCAGCCCAGCACTGCTCCCCACGGGCAGCAGGGCCAGCAGGGCTGGGCACCACCGGCTCCTGTGACCCCCAGCAGCAAACAGAAGTACAAGGGCCGCGGGTTACAAGCTGTTCTAGCTTGTGGCACACACCAGCCTGCAATAACGCCCTGTCTCCTGCCAACAGGCACAGGCTGAACTCAACCTGATCCCTCCACCGGGATCCCCCGCACTGGGGAGCACTGACCACTCCCCTCTCCCCAAGGCACTGGTGGCACTTCTGTTTTGCCACCCTCCCAACATACACCTAGGAGAAATTCTGTCTGCACAGAGCAGGGACCTCACAGGAGAGCAGAACATTAAATACCACAGGAACTCTGGTCACACCCAATGCTCCAGCTCTCAGGTGGGGAACTTGCAGACCTGTTCTCCAGCTTCCATTTCATAAACATTTTATCTAACCCATTTCCTTCCCTAAGTAAATTTGGACATCAAAATGAGTGAAATAAATGCAGCTCAGCGATGGGCTCTGGAAGAATCCCTGATGGCTGTGGCACCTGCTGGAGAGCTGGTATTCCTCTTAAAAATCCCATTTTTAATTCCTGCTTATATGATTAGGTCCTGAAGCACAACTGCATTCAATCACCACCTCGGAGCACCTCGTAAATCTCTGCTCAGTATTACAGCACTAACAACACGGAGAACCTCAGATGCTTTCGACAGAATGTTCCCACCTGCTGTACCTCAGTACTAGACATGCTTACAGTAAGTGCCCATGAGAGCTCCTCTACCAGTGTGGGGGGATAGAAACCAGTTCATACCAGCACTGCCTTGTCCCAGTCACACTCTCCTGCCCCCAGTACTCCTAACTGCTCCTGTGCAAGATGTCCCTGCGTGCAGCAGCTCTCTGCAGCCAGGCAGGTGGGCAGAGCCACCAGCCAGGGGAGGGCAGAGAGCTCTGAAGGAAGGACAGACACACAAAGCCCGTGCCAGGAGGGGCACAGGGCGTTCAGCTGGCAGCTCTGCAGGGGGCGAAGGGTGAGTGGTTTGGGGGGCTCTGGGGTGGAGGTTTGGATAGGAGCTGACAGGGAAGGACGCCTGGTGGCCCATGAGGAATTGTTTGACCTGACCAAGGGCCTCTCCTGAAACGCTCGGGAGGTGTTAAGTGAAGCAGAAGAAACACGTGGGCAGAAATTCACTGCATATTAGTTTGGCTCTGAATGCCATTTGCAGCTTGGCCGTGCTAGAGCACCTTGCAGGTTTGCTCCCTGTGAACAGGGATGTGCAGACCTGCTCAGAGAAAACACGGACCGCTGGCCTCAAACAGCCACCCACAGCCAACTTCCAAGTGAGAAACCGACATCTGACACTGAGAAATTAAGTCAGCACCGATTCTTTCAGAGCAGCAGAGACACAAACCTTGCCCCAAACAACTCTTGGCCTAAGCACAGCAATTTAAACCCTTCTGTGCACCATTTGTGCATGGCCAGCAGGCCGAGGGAGGGGACTCTGCCCCCCTACTCCACTGCTCAAGGCAGCAGCAGCATCACCCCCAGAACCTGGAGCGGCTCTGGTGAGCGCCGAGCCCCTCTGGCTCCTGCCCATCGCCCTCCCCGTGCCCTCCAAGGTGTGAGGGGCAGAGCATCACAGGCTCTCGAGCGGCTCTGCGTGCCCCAGCTCACAACCTCCTCCCCAACACTGGGCACGAAGTGTTCTCCAAGAGAAGAGTTTTGGCAGCCTCCTGACAGTGAGGGCTAGAGGGAAGGGCAAGAAGGGAGATACCCAGAGCTGCAGACTGCTACAGCCACCCAGTGAACAGCCAGGAACTTGGCAGTTGGGCACGGGCAGCCCGGGCCAGAACATGGCAAGTGCCTCAAATCAGGGCACATAAATGGCAAATACTGAATCTGGAGCAAAGAACAAGAATTAGTGTCTGCTAGAGTGAATAAATGCGGCAGGACGCGGACAAAGAAGAGGGCTGGGGCACGTGGAGAAGTTGTCCAAATGGGGCTTATTGAACCTTCCAGGTGCCTCCACCCGCGGGCACAGTTGTGTCCCTCTGC
>NW_008656170.1:2288-3042 GCF_000695815.1 Acanthisitta chloris | reverse complement strand
AATATTCCATACAACAACATATAACATTTAAATGTGTATATTTAAATGTTATTGAATTTAATCTTTTTTACAGGCACATGTATTTCTAGATGAACACATGCACTTCTTTGGAGAAATTTATACTATATTTAATTTGCACTTTTCACATTTTTCTGCATTTTTACAATGTCATTATGAATAAACAAATGAGATGCTGAAAGAATCAATGAAATAGTTCATACTCTACAGTTCCCCAAGGTGTTAAGGAGTCAGGAAATGAGCTAAGAAAAGTGCACTCCAACATTTAAATACTAGTAATAGTAGCACATAACATTAGAAACTTCAAGTGAAAAAGAAAGAGAACATAACAAATAACTCATCTAGGAAAAAACCAAATGGAAGAATATAAACAGTTTTAGAATTTGTACTTCACAAAACATCACAAATGTAAGGTGAAACTCACTACCCACTGGTTTTGAAAATGCTGAGCCAAACAAACAGAAGGAAAACTCTCAGTGATTTCTCAGAAGGCAATTGTTTATCTAGAACATACTAGGTGAAATCCTAATTTCCCTTTGCAAGACAGAATATTGCTCACTTAGCAGTTTGCTACCCGAAGTATCCTTCTATCCCCATGTTGTATGTATATAGCATGAATTTCTTTATGTCAGAGTGAAGCTTCTCACAACTTAGCTGAAATTCAAAAAGTCATCCCATTTTTGCCCAGATAGCATAGCCTAGACTTGCTCATCCTCTGCTGTCCAGGTGCAGGCAA
>NW_008656170.1:717-2246 GCF_000695815.1 Acanthisitta chloris | reverse complement strand
ACGTCAAATTGCTTGCTGCAGTCCAGCAAAGCTTTTCCCAAATTTCATCAGTTAAAGTCAAAGCATTGGACAGACCTAAAACACATCGACTGTAGAAACCCCGAGGAAGCAGCTCGGGCACACAGTCCACTGTAATTCTTCCAAACACCACCCTGCATGACACACCTCAAGTACCTACCTTTTCATAATGAACTGCCCCCCACCTGTGGCAATCCTATTCTCTAACCCATTCCACATCACCACAAATGGAGGAAGAAACCAAGGGCATGACAGAAAACAGAGCTATTCAAGCATTAAGAGACAATTTAAAGAGAAATTCCTCCAAAATATCATGCAAATATACATGAGAATTATAAGAGGTCAAACAACAGATTAAGGACAAACAAAAGAAATTTTGCTATTCATTCAACATTGTGCTCACAAAACAGACATTCCAACAGCATTTTCTTTCATGTCTCTTTTCTTTTGCACAGTTCAAAGTGTTAATAACAACTTATAGAAATAAAACAGGGGGGACAAAATATAATCAAAATTCATTAGTGACCTAAAGTAATTTGATTTTATGTCTAGAATTTACCATTACATTCATCTAGTCTGACTGCTGCACAGAACATAGACCAGAAAATTTCACAAAGTAGCTCCAGAATTTACTCACTATCTTTAAATGACTCTGCTGAAAAGCCTTATAGCCCTGGAAGGTCTAAGCAAGACATCAAACAAAGCCATTAGATTACCCTGATTGCAATTACAACCAACACCAGAGAATTTTATCTGCAAACACCCACTTTTAAACAAAAAAAGAAATGCAAAGCTAGTGATCTGAATCCTGCTCACTGACATATGACTTGCAGTTTCATTCAGAACTTAAAGACTGATAAACAGTCACAAGTTACAAATTTCAGATCTTTTGGTGAATGCGTACCTTTATTCTTTTTTCTTCTCCTCTTCTGCCTTTTCATGAATCCTTATTCAAAAGTGACACATTTGTTCAGTTCAGGGAGATTCTTCTCTCTGGAGGGGAAATAATTTTTATCAGTAAGACTCCCTGGTGATCAGGTAGACTTGGAACTGCTGTTAATCAGCCTTTTTGACATGGTACCTTGAATAGCACTTCCCATGATGCTTTGTGTGCCTACCTTAATTCTTTCCTTTTGAACTCACCATGACTTATAGGTGTCTTTTTTTCCTTTTGTGTGTCTGAAGTTATCCCTCTATTAACTTTAATTGGAAAGGTACCTTTTGTTCCCCTAGAGTAGTCATATACTAACCACTGAACTCCCTAGGCTCAAATTTCTGGGATAGCAAGAGTTCAGTTTTCTGATAACTCAAAAAAAATCCAGAGAAAAATTTAATGTCTTTATTATGGCTAATAACATAAATTATATTTGTACTACAGATGAACTGTTGCATCCATTTCTATCAGCAAATACAGAGGATTCTACAGCAAGTCACAGTGAGTTCAAAAGAAAGGAATTAAAGGCAGACACACAGAACATCACTTGCCAACTGAAAACCTTGCAAAATGTATG
>NW_008656170.1:0-616 GCF_000695815.1 Acanthisitta chloris | reverse complement strand
ATCTTTTCCTGAGGCACTGGCAGAAAGCTACATTCTTCTACAGAAGGAGAAGCAACAAAGCTTTGTTTACTGTAGACTTGTGCCTTCTCCCAAACTCCACTCATCTCCCTCACAATACCACTGTCAGCAAGAGAGAGAGGATACATCCAGGCAAGCCTACACCTCTCTGCACTCCAGGTAGCCACACAGGACACCTGTATGGGGTGGCCAGATAGTTACCAACCAGAATATATTACAGCTTGGTTCCCATCTTTCCCTCAGTATTTTCTCTCATTTGAGGACTGTCCCCTATCCAGGCTTTTTTCATTAAATTTTTCAGAGCTTCTGAAAATTCTGCTGCTCTTCCAGGTCAAGAAGAAGCTGTGCAGAAGCCCAAAAGGTTTCTGTGACATGACAGCCACACATGTGCTTTGGCTATGATACATTTCTTTAAGAAATCAAACTAAAAGTAAGATATCCTTATGCACTTTGGTGCACGTTGAAGAAATTTCTTCTCATCTAGTTCATAGCCTACTCATGGTCAAATAAAATGCTAAAGAAAAAAAGATCATAAAATCATAGAATCAGCCTGGTTGGAAGAAACCACAACGATCGTCGAGTCCAACCCTACCATGGT
>NW_008656169.1:0-1616 GCF_000695815.1 Acanthisitta chloris | reverse complement strand
CTCCAGTTGGGTGACACACAGCCCTGGGACCTCCAGTCTACCTTCCTCTCCCTGGTGGCCCCATGGCAAGTTCCTCACATGTCCCCAACCTACCATCACCTCCCTGGTGGCCCCATGGCAAGTTCCTCACATGCTCCAAACCCACCTTCAGCTCCCTGGTGGCCACCTTGAAGGCCAGCTCGGTGACACTGCCCGCAGCCCAGCGGGCAGCGTTGGAGGAGTGCAGCTCGTTCCAGATGGTGTCACTGTCCACCTGCAAGGGAGGACATCAGTCACGTGAGGACATGGCACTGGGGAAGGTCTTGGTCATGGGACTTCTGATCTCTTCTGGCCCCCTGCTTGGAGCCAGCCCCGATGAAGAGCCCATCACCGTGGAGTTGGGTCACCTCACACACCATGGGGCAAGTTGCCACCTCCTGGGGCTACTGGCCAGGGTGGTAGGTCCTCCTGCCACCAGCCCCAGCCCCCAGCCCAGCCCTACAGGGACTGAGGAGAACCTCATTACCTTCTTCAGCTCATTCTACAGCTCAACCAAACATCTTGGTTGGATGAAGATCACGGCAAGGCTGAGCCAGAGCTGGAGAAGACTCTTCTGATCATCTCCATGAGTGCAAGTCAGAGCTGTCCCAGGGAGCTCCAGCCCCTCTGCCCTCAGGGGTGGGTGAGACAGAGCAGGAGGAGGAGGCAGAGCAGGAGAAGCAGAGCTGGTGCCCAGCAGTGAGGGCAAGGAGAGGAGCAGAACCAGAAGAAGCAGCAGGAAGACATTGGAGAGACCCTGGAAGAGAGAGAGAGAGGACAGAGACAGGGGCAGAGGAGGAGAGGAGAGTGGAGTGAGTGGAGAGCAACCAGCACAGCAGTGAACGCAGAGGCCGTGGAGGGGCTGGAGAGCAGGGACAAGTTGTTGTCTCCAGGTCATGGTGACCACCCTCAGTGGAGAACCTCAACCTCTGCTAACCACCCTGAGCCTTGGGAATGGTTGGGAGAGACTCCATGGAAAGAGGAGGCACAAAGGATCTCCTGCAAGGGGGAGATGCTCAGACCACACCAAGGACAGGGAGAAGATCTGACACAACCTCTTGGCCCCAGGTCAAACTCTACCACCTGAGGCTTCCCAACCTTGGCAGCCTTGGAAGATCCCCTGAAGCCCAGGAAGGGCCTGGAAGGAAACTCTCAAGGACCAAACCCTGTTGAGAAGGTAGATCTGGAGGACTTACCCCAACTCCTCCACAGGGCAGCATGACAAACATCCTTTGGGACAGGATCCCTGGGGACAGAGAGGGATGAGACATTGGGGAATGGGACAGGGAGAGCTCCTCAGCCAGATGTGGGACCTGCTGGAGGCAATTCCCATGGCTGAAGGTTCTCCAAGCCCCACATGGACCAAGTCCATGGTGGTTGAAGGTTCTCCAAGCCCCACATGGACCAGGGCAAATGCCCACATAGACCAAGTCCATGGTGGTTGAAGGTTCTCCAAGCCCCACATGGACCAGGGCAGTGGTGGTTGAAGGTTCTCCAAGCCCCACATGGACCAGGGCAGTGGGGACTGAAGGCTCTCCAAGCCCCACATGGACCAGGGCAGTGGTGGTTAAAGGTTCTCCAAGCTCCACATGGACCAG
>NW_008656168.1:0-589 GCF_000695815.1 Acanthisitta chloris | reverse complement strand
ATAAAAGGGGGAGCTAAAAATCAGCAAAGCGCGCTGTTGACGGAGCAGAGACTCCCCGGCTGCCCAGCGCTGTTTTGCTTGCTGTTGCTTGCTCAATAAATAAATTTTCTTAATTGGACTGGCTCCTGCCAATTTATTGGGCCACAGTTTATAACACAGACTATCATAAAATATGAATATGCATTTTCCCCTCCCCCCCCCTCTCCCGCCGTGTAGAATAGCCACCAGACCATTCCAGCGTAGCTGTAGTCATTAACGGCTATTTTTTATACCTCTGGCCTGTGTAGCCGAGTACATTGCACTGTAAATTCCTGTTAAGTGGATTCATTTTGCTGGGGTTGTCGGGCGCAGAGTCGGGCCAAGCGCCCCAAAACTGCGGCCAAAAATCCTCCAAAGAAAAATATTAAATTGGGGAGGGGAAATCCAGCAAGGAAACGCAATTAGCTTTAATCCTAAAAATCAAATTGGACAAGAGTTGGAGAGTGAAATCTGTGATTAAAGAGGGGCTAAAATACCCCCCAAAAGCTGGATGGCCAGAGTCACCCACAAAGGAGTGCAGCAGCCTGTCCCCCTATGTTACTGATTGCTG
>NW_008656167.1:5717-28464 GCF_000695815.1 Acanthisitta chloris | reverse complement strand
ATAACTCTTTCAAACTTAGGGATAAGCCATGCTACTCTACATCCATATAAGCTACTTCATGCCCATTCTCATGGCAAGATTCTCTACTCAGCGTTTACAAAAGTGCACCTGCTGAAGCAGGCCAGTCTGTGGTTGTGGTGGTTATACAGAGCTTCAATATACATCCCAATAAAAGCTCCCTAGGCGTTTTCACACATACACTGGAATAAAGGGCACATATCTCAATGATGTAAAAGCTTTTTTTCCCTCTCTCCCTGTTCTCATCATCAGTGAACATCCTTTGGATCAAGGACTGTTGTTTGATCCCAGGAAAAGGCTAACGAGTGCAGTGCTTAGGCAGTTGCTCCAACAAGTACCTGCAGGGGTGCACTACAAATCAGATCAGGCAACAGATCCCCCTTTTTTGTTTTTTAATAAAAACCACTTTAATATTTCAGTGTGTCTTTTTTTTTTCCTAAAACGCTTTCTCAAGCCATCTGCAGTCTCCATCCCATCAAGCCACAGGCTGAATTAGCATCCATTCAAATGAATAAGACAGATATCCCAAGGTTTATGTATCATGCTTACTGCAAAGCTGAGCAGATGTGAAGCATGTTTACAAATGCAGAGACATTTTGGGAGTTGCCCTGTTTGATGTCTGAACTTGTTTTGTACACACTCCTTATATTCCTGCAAGTTCTTGGAGGAGGATCCTTCCATGGTGACTTTACTAAATTAAATAAATTGAAGTCTCCTTCTGTTAAAGCCAAAGGGATCTTGGCTTAAAGCTTTTCTTTTCAGTTGCAAGATATGTCTTTAGCTTATATCTTACTGTGTCATCAGTAATTAGGCATGTACAGGAAATCAATCTCAACAGGGATGTAAGACTCAAAACCTGCCAGTAAGCAATAGATAACAATTCTTTTTAAACATAAGCTCTTCAAAATTATGCTTATTAGTGAAATACAATGTCTGAGTCAAACTCCTAGATAACCTAATGAAAATCAGTTTTGCTCAAAAGAATAAGCCTGAACTGTTTTGGTGACCATAGGAATATAGACCACTAAGATAAAGCCTGGTCAGAGTTCATCTAGGCCGAGAATTATGAATAGCAGCATGACAATTGCTAGGAGGGATGCCAATGTGAAAAACTGAAAACAAACCCAAAAAACTCCTAACAAAAATTTAGGCTTGGGAAATGCATGTCAGCCAGTAAGGAACTCTGTTCCCATTAGCCTGGAGTTTCAGGGTGTCCTTGCTGGGTGCAAGCCACAAGGACAGCTTTGAAGCATTTGTTTCCTCCAGTTGTTGTTTGCATCTAGAAGTTTTCAATAGCTATTGGAGCTAAGATTTCCCACCTAAGCAGATGGGAAAACATGGTAAAGCATAGATATTTTGTGCTCATACATGTATTTCCATATCTCTGTATACACAAATGCATAGAAACACAGAGAAGGTCAAATGTTGAGCTGAAAGGAGGTGGTGTCCCTTCTCTGGTTACATGCCTGCACATGTAACATCAGGTTCAAACACTGAGGTGATGTAAAATGGAAATGCTATGTTTAAGTCAGTAGAGTTAGGCCATTTGATGCTGATCCAAAATATCTGCTCAAAGTATGTAGGCAGACGATGCCCTCCTAAATCTGAGCAGATCCACTGAGTCAGAGTTAGTTGGCTAACTAGTTAGTAATCAAATCTGCTCTTTTTTTTCCTTCCACTTGCAGTCTGTTTATCCATAAAATTTGGAAAACAATGAAAACCCATTGCAGTGTATTATTAGATTTTGAAAAATCTTGCAGACCCTTGGAGTTACTCTCAGGAGTTAGGTTAGCAAAGTTGCTCTAGCAACACAATTCTTGAGATGCAGTCACCAAATCAATACTAAAAAAACAAAGAACCCACAAATCAAGCCCACAAGGACAGGCAGCTTGTTTCATTGCTTCTGACAGCAAGGTAGTTTAAGCCCTGCTTTCATTTGGGCATGTGTGTCCTTAGTGATTTTGAAACTGGAAAGGACCTATTAGATATGTTGAATTGGGGTACTGCCAGTAGCTATTGCTTTCAAGACCTTTACACACTGAGATGGGAAGAATGTGTCCATGAAATAGATACTGGAGCCTGTGTGTTTGTGCATGTGTGTGTCAACTTCAGAAGTAAAAAGGCCTGAATGAGTTAGATCTGTAAACTTAGCTCCCTTTGGGAAAACTCCTCCTCCAGAAACCTTCTACTTTTTTGGAAAATACACATTCTTGCTATTGCAGCTCTCTCATCTTATATATTTTGTAATTCCAACATACAGTGAGATCAGTGTCTATATTGGCATAAAGAACTCCTGCAATTATGGTATGAACAAGGAATAAAATATTAAGACTGCTCCACAGGTACATGAACTGATCTATAGGAAAGCTTAACATGCTGCTTAACATTGATGAATAATAGTGCATGGGTACCCAGATACATCTTCATCCTTGCTCTTAACAGTTTTCACTTAATGAGTTTATTTATTTGAAATTCTTCTATAATGTAGAAAGAGACACTGGAAGAGATACACTGACCTTGAAAGGACATCACAATGGTCTGCCTCTGTTTCCATCTTGCATCTATATCCAGTGATTTCAATTCTACCTCCAACCTGGACTAAAGTGGAAGATACACCAGGTGCCACTGCACAGCATCACTCTGGTGGGGAGTCAAAGGCACGTGTGGGATGGAGAACTGTTCATAGGTGACCATCAGTCACACTGCACTGCCTGCTGCACCCCTTGACTCTGTGCCACTTCCAGACTTTCACTGTAGCAGTGGTCCATGGGCCCTTTCATTAGCCCTAACTCCCAGGAACTATTTATCTTTGTGATTTTAGAGCTCCCTGCTCACTCCGCAGCTAGTAAAGGAAGCAGCCAGACAGTTGGAGTGATAGGCAAATCCCTATTGCCCTCCCATGAGAGGGCAGGATGTGCCCTCTCATCCATTGCATGAGTTGTCTGGACCCGTAGCGTGAGAAAGGATGAGGTCCTACCCCATGTCCAGCCATGGCAGCTGAGCTCAGCTGGGAGGTGTCTGCAGCCAGCTCCCAGGTTCAAGCTCTCCACATCCAGCAACAGGGATTTCTCAGATGAATGCTCCCTCCCTGGAACTCTCTCCTCTTGGCAGCTGCTCAGACCTTGAGACTAATGACCTTCGGGGCACCATACAAGATTCATTCATTTTGCTTAACATTTGATTAACTGTTTCTGAGGTTCTCCTATAATTTACTCCAAGATTGAGGCCCCCATGGCAAACAGGAATGAGAAATAAACTATTTATATTTTTCTGCAAATAACAGCAGGGCAGCAAAATAAATACAGTTACTCCATGCAATCTAAACAAAAAAAATACTGAAATGTATACAAGATAACAACCTTAACCCACTCTTAGGGGTCTGTAAGGAGTTGACTGCCTCTGCTTGTCACCTTGGCAAATGGACACATAGTGGAGATATAGCAAAGGGCCAAAAGAAAATGCACAACTAATCTCTTTTCTCTGTTTGTAAAAGCACCTGTTATGCTAAGGATGCAAGAAAAGTTCTATTTCTTTTCTCTCTGAGCAATAGCTAGAACCACTGCAGAGATATTTTGCAATTGTGAATACAAAATGAGGTGGATTTCTGGCAGTCGAGCTGTGGTTCCCATGATGAAAGAGTCTGAGGACTCTGGCACTGGCATGCATATACCTGCTACAACCTCCTGTGATTCTCTTTGCTGCAGCTCAACCATTCTCTCTTTTTTTCCGTGTCAGAACTTTGCCATAAAGTTTTTGAACACCTTGCCTGTGGCTTCACGTCATCTCCCATCCCAAATGAAGGGACTGCCTCAGGAAAAGACAGCCTAGCTAAAGGCTCATGTCCTGGTTGCCAGGACAAAGTAGGGGAGTGGAGAGATTTAAGGGATTTAAGGGATTTTAAAGTGTTCCCTGTAATTTGACAGTTATTAATCATGTTCCAGCTCTCTTAGTGCCTCCAGCGCCTTTGTAACTCGGTATGTACCTGCAGAACTCCAAGGGTTTCTACAGAGCTGCATAAGGTGAAAAGAAAAAAGCAGAATGCTTCCCAAAGTACTTCAAAATTAATTATGTAGATTATAGTGTTGAGGTTTGTTGAGCTTTTTCAAAAATCCTGACAATTTACGTGGACCAAAACAGGACAGAGCTGACTTCTGGAGTCAGCACAGTAGGAGCATGTTGCATTTCCTCAAAGATAAGAGAGAGAACTATTTCATACTTTGCCTGGATTTGGAGTAACACTAGAGATATGTGAATCATGATGATAAATGTTGCAATGCACAGAGGACTCCTGATTCAAAGTTTTCTCTTTATGAAGTTTTTCTGTCTCTAAGAGAGTATGATGTAGCTCTTGGGTAGATCCCAGATGGTGGAAACCCAATTCATCACAAACCTCACTGAGACTTTTGTGGCAGAGATGAGTCCTGTCTTCCTGGTCAGTGCAAACACAGCTCAAACATGCTTATCCTCTTCGGGTCGGACCTGGTGAGACCTGGAAAAAGGAAGGAACAAGTACTACATTTTTTGTACCTCAGCTGTAGAAAAGCACAATCTGTGCCTGGCTAACACCTCTTAACCTAGCATTAATGGTACATACATACACTAGACTTTCAGTTATGCAGATTTTCAGTTTGATCCCTGGTAAGGCATGGTATGGTTTAGGGGTTACAGCAGAGTGGCAGGTTAATGGTTGGACTTGATGATCTTAGAGGTCTCCTCCAAGATTCTAAGGCAAGGTAGCGTTCAGCACATATACATATATTTTGGTGGAACAAAGAAAACCCTGCAACTTCAAAATCTAGATCTGCAACCATATTTTGTAGCTCTTGCCCAGCACTGCTTTGCATTAGTAGTTTTGGAAAACACCATTAAAAGAAGGGAGAATCAAAAGTTTCCTATTCTGCATGATGAAGATCCCATTGGGAAATCACCTATCCCATTACTCCAGCAAACAAGATGTCAGGCATAAACATTTCACCCAGCTGAAAGCAAATCCCTCTGCTAAACCTGCAGTTCCAGACAAACATAAAAAGGCTTCAAGGAAGGAGTGAGGCCAAAAGAGAACTTCAGCAGCATGAGTAGGCACAGTGCTGGGGAGTACAGGGGAGCAGAGGTGGAAATCATTTAGCAAGAGTACATGGTGGGAATTTGAGTGACTCACAGGAGCAGCAGTTTCACTATTTTGAACCATTGAACAACACCCTTGATCCCCGTACCACAGTGTGGCTGCACATATCAAAGGTATCTCAGGTTTCAAGTGCCAACAGGCAATCATGGGGCATCTGGGTACCCCTGGGACTTCTTCCTGCCCCTTCGATTCCCAGGCACAATGGCAAGATCTGCACATGGTCTGTTCACATCCCCACTGTTTCGGGTGGTCAAAGCAGCTGGGAGAGGCAGGTCTCCCTGTACCGAGTGGCTCAGGGGTGTGCTCCTGTAGGGGTACACTGGCAAGGGGATCAAGGCCCGTGTGTTGCTGCAAAGGTGAGTTTGATCTTCCATCTTCTGGAAAAAGTAAAGTGGTGGGAAGGACAGAGAGGGAAGAAGAGATCACATAGCATGTAACCATCCAGAGGTATTGCCCACCACCTGGGAATCCCCTGAACATGGGAGAGGGCTTCCTCTGCCAGAAAGCTCAGCCAGCTGTTTTCCCAAAGGGCTCTTCAGGGTTATAAGTATCTACACATAACAAGGAGCATCTTTTAGCCTGCTCTGCTTTTTATTAAGGACTTAGTAAGTACTCTCTTAATTCATTTAATGACATCTTTCCTTCATTTCCCAAACCCAGTCATGTACTGAAATCACTGACCTTAATAAACACAAAAAAAAGTATCACTCTTTTAATGAAAAAGCTTGGCTTTAGTTCCCAGTAACAACTGCAGAATCCTTATGGAAGAAGCCAATTAAGCAATAGAGCACAATAAAGTACAGCCTATTACACTAACATAATAATTCACACCTACAGTATTGCTACTAGAATCACACCTGCAGTGTTGCATAAAGCCAAAAGCAAGGAACTTGCATAAAGCCAAAAGCCAAAAGCAAGCATAAAGCCAAAAGCAAGAAAATAAGTTAGCCAGTTTATTATTACAATATAATTTGTGCCTGGGGATATACTGCATAAATTATAAAATATTGATATGTATTTTTATGTGAGTGTGAACAAAAATCTGAATTTTAAAAGGGAAATGATCAGGTAGTTTAAGCATGAAGTCAGATGAAGCTTGATTCACTTAAAACTATACTAGGCCAACTGCTCACAAGTAGCCAGTGGGGTGGGGATCTGCAGCAGAAGGGGAAAGGAGTGGATGAGGTGACACCATGGCATCTTGCATCTGCTCTGTGGCCTGCTCTCATGGGGCAGGGATTCAGCTGACCTTAGCTGAAGGACCTCGTTGAAGTCAACAGAGCTATTATGTATGGAGAACTAGCTGCTGGGCTGGAAGCAATTTGATGGAAAAAAATGAGTGCTTAGTCAGAGTATCCAGTATGCCTTCCCTTTGAAACATCCCCCAGTGATAACTATCATAATTATACTTCCTTGCTCAGGTTGGTTACAGAGGAATTAGGCAGCCGTCATCCTTTCTTGCTTTGTGAAGAGTTTCATATGAGTTAAAAGTACATGGCACTACTGAGCTGTGTCAGCATCCTAAAGCATCCTACAGCACTCCCAAACAAGGAAGAACTAAAAACAACAGCCCCAGAGACAGTAAAGACACCTTCTCTTATGGTAGTCCCCAGATGGTTCAGAAAACAAAAAGAAATGACTTCTTTCTTAGAGCATGAATGAGACTGGATGTTCTCATTTCACTTGGTTATGACCCTAATTGAACCAGTTGCAGGATACAAATGAGGGAGTGGTGCTCTGGTACTTGGGATATACCTTTTCAATTTAAAATTTGGCAAGCCAGGAAGCAGATGTAGCCTGCTCCTGCTCTAACACCTGGTGGGTACTGGGGGCCATGGGGGAGTTGCATACCAGTGTTCATTGTTAGTACACCTGTAACACACTGCCTGAAGCCATCCCTGGAATTACAGGCAAAATAAAGGCATTGCCCATTCCCACGCAATGGCTAAGAAACTGTACTCCTTACTGTGGGGTCCTTTGATAGGCTGGGGCCCTGACTAACAAGCTCCACAACTTCTGTGTCTCCTCATCAACCTGATGACCCGAGGCTGGTCACCTCAGCCTGGCTATCACATCCTCCTCCTGCCTGACCTCGCCTGCCTCCGCTGTCCTGTCTATCTGAAGAGCTGCCACAGAAATAACCTTCCTTTCCCACTGCTGTGACCTTGTCCCCAGGTGCCCCTGGGAGGCAATGGGCACACAGGATCTGCTGTATGAAGGCTGAAGTTGCCTTTCCTGGTAACACTTTAACTCTGAGCAGCCAGGCAGGCAGGCAAGAGGTCAGGGTGGTCCCCGCATCGCATCTGCTGACCGAGCCCATTTGTCCAGCATGGCACACCAAGGTCCTTTGTACACTCAGCCTCCTCACACTTGGATGGGCAAGGGTGTCCATCCTGCCCTTGTCCTAGCCTGCATTCTGGATTCCCCAAGTACCTTTGGGACAATGGCCAGTGATGATGCTTGTCTGCCAGCAGAGGCAGAGAACTGCAGGGGCACTCAACCTAAAGTCACGTCCCTGTGCCCTAGGTGGCCCCTCAGATCTTCAGACCATGCCAGACAGTCTCCAGGAGTCCATGTGTGGTAAAATCCAGAGGTCCATGCACTCCGTGAGGAGCTGAACATAGAACCTAGTGGAAATCCCATAAATTATAGCCCACGGCATTACTCGGGATTGCCACTAATTAGTTAAACAATCCTTACCCTCTGCGATTTCCATGGAGACTTGGTGGCCTCAGCCTTCACTGCTTCTCACTGGTGCTGAGAAATTATCAGGGGCACTGATAACTCAAAACTGGCTTGCCTTGCAACGCTTTTCTGAAGAACTGTCTTTGGTCTGAGGATTTCTGTGTGCAAAACAAACAAACAAAAAAAACCCCAACCAAACCAAAACACAACACAACAAATGAGTAGATAATTTCTAGGAACAAATTAATGGCTTTAGGGACCAAGTTAGGGGAAGGGTGTGAGAAAAGAAACAGTGGGAGCTGAGGGATTTTAGAAATGCCTGGAGCATGCCCAAAGCTCGTGCTAAAGTGAAACAGGGTGAAAATGGGTCAGATCTTTTTCTTTTAAATTTGTATTCTACCTGTTTAAGTGGCTCCTTGAAAAGTTGTAACAGCCAAAAGTGCAGTTTCACAGCTCTGAAGCTGAAGGGAAGTAAAAGTAATCTGGTCTTTCTCAGCTATTTTTTTTTGTTTTGTGAAACAACATTCCTTTGCAAAGGTAAGGTGCTGTGGTCTATTTGGTTCCCAGGCTGCACTAATAAACTACCACACATAAACACAATTCTAAAACCTCGAAATACAGGGGAAGGGAGGTGACACTATTATTTTTTTTTAATAAGCCATTTCTAAAGATGTGGCAAAGACAAAAAAAGAAAAGGCACAGAAAGACACATTTTATATTAGGACCAGATGTGGAAAGGGGGAAAAAATTAGGTTTGTGCCAACCAGAATCAAGGAGAATTTTTTATGTTTCAGCTTCGGAGTTGAATCTGAAGCACGCCGCGCCACATGCTGATATCCATCAGTCTAATGACTGTGGCATTTTAGCAGCATAACACTCCTGCCAGCAGAGAGAAGGGAGTTGGTAAACTAAAAGCAACCTCTTCTCTCCATCTATTACAGTATAACCTTTTGGACAGTTAGTGAAAACCGGTTCAAACTGCGCTGCCGTCCAAACTTCAGGCCCATTGAAAAGCTTGCCTTGGCACCAGGCCAAAGTCCAGTGTTTTATTACCAGTCTCATGTCTTTCTGTACCTCGCCTTCTATTATCCACTTATTTTCTTAGCTTTTTAGGGGGAAAAAAAGGAAAAAGGAAAATAAGTATCCTTACATTGCAACAACTATCTTAACAAATTCTGGGACATGTCATGGACCTCGTTAATTGATTCCACATCCGAAACAGAAGACTTTGGGCTATTTTTGTTGTTCAAAGCTGTACATTGGCCAACATCCTCTGCATATAATTAACCCCCTATTTCCATGGAATCTCTGAATTAACTTATTACAGACTCAGCTGGTAATGAACTCCCAGGAGAAGTCCACATACAAACACTGGCCATTGGCTTCGCTGCCCACGTGGATTAAACAAAAATTAATCTCATCTATTTGGTTATTCATTTGGTGTCTTTAAATTGGAGGCATTTTTCTGCTTCGTTTGATGCACACAAAGAAAGAGGGATCTGGCTACTGAACTTTATCCAGAAACATCCATGTGTGGAGCAGATTAATGGGAACTTTTCATACCCATAATAGCTTTACAGCAGCGAAGTAGAACACACAGTTCTCCCCGGGTGACTCTAATGCTCTGGGAGACAGGGAAAACAAATGTGACTAGAAGATAGTAATGTTCTGCTCATCAAATGCTGTGTAGTTTAGACATCATTAATGTGACATGTTTAGAACAGAACCTGGGAGGAAACTCATGTTTGTTTAATGGCTTTTTTTGTTTGATTGGTTGGTTGGGGTTTTTGTGGTGCACTCAAACCTTTGGACACTGAAATAAAAAGAAGGATGTGACAGATAGAGATGACCCAAAGCAGCTGCTGGTATCAAGTGGCCACAAGTAAAATGGTAAAAGGGAACTGACAGGCAGACTAGTAAGCAAAAGCAGCAACAGCAGCAGGGCTTACCGATTCCCCCTGTACCTGCTTCCCCCTGGAAATTGTGATTTCTATATAAAGAGAGTAGGACAGATATTTTTGTATCACTTATAACTTAACTGGTAGCAACCACCCAGCTGAAATCCAAGGGATTGGATTCTCCAGGTTTGTGCTGACCACAGATCAGTCATCTTACTGCCTTGTGCCTCAGTTTCCTCATGGGATAAGCCTGGGTAAGAATAATAGCATCTTCTGGAAAATGCTCTGAGAGCTACTAAGGGAGAAGACCATAAATGCATAACTCTAAATAAACTCACTTCTTCCCTGCCTCCTCCCCACCTCCTCAAACTCCTCCCGAAAAAGACATGAGCTCTTGGTTTTGGGGGTTACAGTCTTCAACAGAACTTGTCTTTATAGCATGGGAGAATCTCTCTGGTCCTTTAGGCTCACAAAGAGGTGTCCTGAAGAGGTGTCACTGTGCCCTATGATCTCTTCTCCCTGCCTTCTCCCTCCCAGACACAGAATCAGCTTCTAGGTATTAATTGACTTCAACATGTCAAAACAATCAAGGTCAGACCATCTGCACTAAGGAGGTTCCTCAACTACATCCTTTCAAAAACATGGTCTAACTTTTGTGGACAGTACTAATTCCATTTCTCACATGAGATCCTACCATAGCAGACCTACCCTTCCCATAAACACCTCTCCCTGTCTCTCATGTGATTTTGATTCTATTTAGAAAAAACTCATTACTTGCAAAGATATTTATACAAATTTTCAATTGAGGATGGGCCATGTGCTGTGAAAACCCACAGTACTGCCTAAGTCACCTCCTTGTACAGTATTTCTGCTGTTGTAGGACCTTCTGGAAGAGAAGCAGACCTGGCCACATGCTTCAGAGCCCTTGGGATTTCCTCTGGCCTAAACAAGTGCTCCTCTTCCTGCAAGCCAGGGATGAAGCCCCTCAGAGAGCAGAACCTTGAGCCCACCTTAGGGGTGGCCTGAGCAGCTTGGAGGACCATTCACAGTGCAGCCCATCCCTCACAAGGGAGCTGCCAGCCAGTGTCAATGTTGAACAAAACCTCTGCCTTTTGCTTCAATGCCATCATTTTCAGCCTGAGCTTTTCAGGCTTACCTGGCACTTGCTCAGGTGATTAAAGGTTGGAGCAGCAATTCCCTGCTTATTGGTGCCTGAGCCAGCTGGATTAAACCTCACTGGCATCTGTCTACGTGCGTCAAAGCCTTGGGCAACCATGCAGACATCACCTTTGACAAGCAGGGGCAGACGGGCTTGGAGGAAAGGAAGCGTGGTGGCCCAGCTCCTTCTTGGAGGCATTTGTCCCTCCTGCTCCAACATCTCCAGGCAGCATCTCCCTGAGATGGGCAGAGCTGGGGCAGCAGCCAGCTGTTCCTGTCCACATCCTCAGCAGCTGCTGTTCCCCTGCCACCTCAACATCTCACTGGCATGGTAAGTTGCATCAGTGGGAAAGCAGTCAGAGGTCACTGGGGCATGGCAAGAAGAAAAACAGCCAATTTGCCACCTCAGCAAACATTCTGGAGCCCCACAATGCAGGGAGCACACATCAGTGAAGCCCCTCAGGGAGGAGAGCCCTATCTGCCCTGCACCTCCAGCCTTGCAGGACGGTGCAGCAGGAGCCATGTATCCTCTAATACCTGTTTCAGATGGATCTGAACAGAAAGCATTAGAAATTGCTGAAGGGCCTGGGAAAAAGGGGTTTAGAGAGAGTGCTCACATCCATGGCCTTAAGTGCTCTTCATCTGAAAACCACCAGTTGACATGCTGCTATGAGTCTCACAGTGATGTCTTCAGGGTGGTGTGTCCTTGGGTGCCACTGTCACTCATCTGCAGTTCGAAAACTGAGCAACAGGACCGTGACCAGGTGTCCCACGTCTTCTGTGTGGTCTTCAGGATGGACTGACAATGGATAGGCTTAATTCTTTCAACAGAGGTCTCCATCCATTTATGCCACAACCTACTGGCCAACATCTCCTGCCAAAAAAAGCAGGAGAGCAGAAAGCAAAGGGTGTATAGAAAATGAAAATCAGGCTTGAGGATGAATACAAAAGCCAGAGAGGATGTGGCTGAGACCAACCCACTTCTTCAAAGCAGCTTTGCGAGTTCTTTTGCCGCCAATATTTAACCAGTCAACCAGTTCATCTAGTCAGCTACATCAGCAAGTATCTTCTCTTTAACCACAGTGCTCTGGTCGTCCATGCAGTTGCTGTAGGCACATCAGCACTGCTCAGGTGCACCACTGCCAGCTGGAAGTGCAATGGCTCAGGTATTGAGGCCATGCAAAAGGGCAGCAAGTCACAGGAGTGGACTAACTGCTGGAGGCTGACTC
The DNA here is from genome assembly GCF_000695815.1 of Acanthisitta chloris. Taxonomy (NCBI): domain Eukaryota; kingdom Metazoa; phylum Chordata; class Aves; order Passeriformes; family Acanthisittidae; genus Acanthisitta; species Acanthisitta chloris. The sequence goes on along the minus strand of NW_008656167.1, from coordinate 16,351 downwards.
ACGTTCTCCAACATACCTGTCCTGTGTGCTTTTTTCCAGACACAGGGTGTCTCTGGCCAGGTAACAGAAAGCAGAGCACAGCTATGACCAGTCCAGGGCACAGCAAGAAGAGGAAGCAAAGCAGAAATGACACTTATGTTTACTGCATCAAAGCCAACAGGACATTGCTATCATTGACTGTAAACAATGCAAGATAACTTCTGCAGGCAAACACATTAGTTGGGCATGTCCAGGCCCGTGTTCATTACCAGCTTGGAGACGAAGTTGGTGATATTCTTGTGGTGCTGAATTATTTGGCTCATTACAAGCACCCGTTCTCACATACAAGTTTTTGCATCAAAGTACAAAAAAAACAGTGTGTAAGAACTGTGATTTTAAGATCAGGACTGCGTCTAATCTGGCAGTCCTTCTTTCACAGTTCCCATGAAAGCAACACTGTGATTGCCCTTTATTCAACATTTACTAATGCTTCTAAAATACTGGGAAGAATTTAGCTAATCATCCATTTCCTTACGCTTCACAAAGGAACTGAAATAACCCTTAAAATTACAAGACGTGCAACAACTAGCGGAGGTCCATAAGCAGCACGAGTTAAATAACCAGCCAGCAGACTACACAGCACAAAAACCTTTTCAAAGGGAACCCGATAGCAGAGCATCGCTGAAGACTCAATGAATGAAGATTGCCAAGTTGCCTCTGAGGAAGGATTTCACTGAAGTCAATGACACCCTAGGGGAGAGATTTAGGCAATTCACTTCTCATTCAGCCTGAAGTCTTCTCAAAGCAACTTGGATATCCACGCCAATATCCAAAGCCTCCAGCTCAAGAACCCAAAATTCAGACCACCCACAGCTCTCATACATGTTCGGGCCTCCCCAGCAGAGTCAAGGGGAGCCTGGTGGATCCAGAGTTTCTCATTTCTCTGCTTCTCGTATTTCCTGATCCCATGGAAACTACCTTCAGCACAGGAGGGAGCTGTCTGTATTAGGAGGGAGTGTGGGGTGGAGAAGAAAAGAGGAGAAAACAACTGCTCTTCAGCTGACCTGACAACCCTGTGAGCTTCGCAAGGCTCTGCAAGGAGGAGGATGAGCCTTGGGGAACCTGCAGCACAGGTGATTGTTGGGTGACAGTGGTGACAAGCTGCCACAGGAGGGTCAGAGGTGCCCCACTCAGATAAGTCTTACCCTTGACAGTCCCCTCAGAAGAGAAATCATGCATTGGAGGAAGGTCAAGCTGTGGGGTTTGCTCCATGGTGGGGTGCAGTACCCTTGCTTCCATCTTCCCAGCAATCTGGTAAAGAGTGAACCAATGGAAATGGTGACTGAGTAGCAGGCTGGAAACCCTGGGATTTCAAATGCTTCCCTGAAGTTTAAAACTTGATGGCATCCATCACACACCTCCCAGTCAAGCTTCCCATGATCCTCATCCATTTTTGTCTTTACTCTCCCTATGGTGTTCTGGATGAAAGATATCAATCCATCTGTAATCACAGAAAAAGAATGCCATAAAAACTCCCAGTAAGCTGTTAGGACCCAGTAATTTCTATAAATCACATTTACTGCTAAAGTTCAGAGAAGAAAAAGAAAAGGAAATTGATCTATAGTCAAAGCAGACAGTGTTGTGTCAGGCAAGAGCAGAACTTCCTCATTTATCAAAGCAGTGTCATCTGGGGTTTTAAAATCCAATCTTTATCTGTCAAAAATACAAAATTCACAGCAGAGCCAGGTTTTCAAAGGTTCATCCACACAGTTGCAAGCTTTATGTAGACATGTGGAAGTTCTACCAGCTCAACAAATAACATGATTTTTAAAGTGAGTTATTCAGGCCAGGTCTATGAATGTGTATTTAATTTTCAGTTTATTTTGGTTGAGCTTAAAATTGACTTCAAGATCGATTATTCTGGTTTCAAACAAAGTTGTCCACCTTGGAGCAATTTTAAACTTTGCTTTCAGTTGTGGAAAGCAACTTTCCCACAGAGCAGAGGACAGGGCAAGTTTTAATTCACACCTTTGTTTATCTGAGAATTCCTGTGTGGAGTTAGCCTTATTTTAGAATAAAAGCACTCATGCAGAGACTCAAGTAACAAGAGAGTTTGTGCCCATGTAATTATTTCTGAACATTCTGTGTGTACGCCAGCTTGGTGTCACAACAGCCACTCTGTACACCAGTTCTGATGTCATGACAGCACTCGTTGCAATAGATTATTTGGGGATTAAAACCAAAACAAACAGGTATTATAAGGAAAAAATATTGCCACATGAGGGCATGCTTCATCTCTTTCAAAAGTTTGCCTTTTTGACTCAGATTTAAGGCAAGCTACATTTTAAGATCTAGTTTTAGGAAAAGGAAAACTCAGCTTTTATTTATGATTTTCTAGGTTTCTTACATACTAATTAAGTGCAAAATTAGCACAAACCTTGAAAAGAAACATTCTTTGCTTCCATCTGTGGATGCACTATTTTCCTGTGGTGACAGCAATGTATGCTTTGGGCTTAGAGCAGAGGAGACCAGCAATCTCAGTGCACAATGCTTGTGTTCTGTGCCATTTGGTACAAAATAAGCACAGGGCACAAAAGTCAGACACAAAGTTACGAAAGATAGAAATTTCACCTTTTGCCCAATGGTAACAGCTTCCTGCCTGACCAGCCAAGCCAAGGCAAAGGGTGACATCTCTTACTGTCCTCTTGCAAAAGCAGGGCAGGGTTGCGGGGTTCCCCGGGCTTTCCCAGCTCTGGATCCCAGCTCTGGATCCTACCACTGGATCCATTTCCTCCCAGGAAAGACTGCCTAGGATTCTGCGCCCCCTAGATCATGAGATTGCTGCCAAACCTGCAGTATAGCTTTGTGGGGGTTCCTCAAATCACATGGTAACCCCAACAAAGTGTCCCCCCACAAAGTCAACATTTTAGGCGACACTACCACCATCAGCTTTCAGAGCCTAGCAGGCCATTTGTGGTAACAGCCCAGAAATTAATTAGATCTGCAGACAGTACTGATGGGTAGCAAGAGGTTAATCTGTCCACCCAGAGAGCTCCACCAGAGCAGGAAGAATCCTCAAGGCCACAAACTTTCTCTGGTCCTCAAAGGAGGATTTTGGACCCCTGGTGGAGCACAGTGAGTCATTAGGAAACGACAGCATCCAAGCTTTTGACTCACTAGGAGTAATTTTTCTTCTAGTGAGTCACAGTATCTGCACATTCTTGCTTCCTGGAAACTTTAGTATTTAAACATGCAACATCCCACTCGAGTATTGTGTCTGTATCATGGAAATGACTCTTCAAAACATTAGGTTTCTCCCAGCTAATTCTCTAGCCAACATTCACTGATGCTAAAAATGCTACAGGACTTGGCCTCGGGGTGATTTGTTACAATCAAATGGGAGGGTGTTTTCCCAAATTCCAAAGGAGCGGGGTCACACACTAAGTTTCACAGCCTGCCACTCACCTGACTTGGGCTCAGCAGTCCCTGCCAGAGGAGCATCAGATGCCAGGGAGCCTTCATCCTTGGCTGATCCAGGGAACCAGGAAGCTGCAGGGTCTATAGCCTTCACAGCACCCAGCTGCACAATTTTGGCAGTCTGGGCTTGTGCTGACTAAGATGTTCACACAGATGATAATAGCCAGCTCACGGGGGAAATCTTTCTTCGGTTTCTGCCTTTATCCCAGAGATGTAAATTCCCTATGTGTGTCTTTCACCACTGCACTCATGCTCCAAGATGACTTCATCTGGCCACGGAAAAGACAGATGAAATGTGAATGCTGTGATGCTTGTGGAGACAGGTGCAGTAAAAGCCATAGGTGGAGCAGTAAATAAGTTGAGAGACAGGCTTTTAATCCAATGACACAGATAATATTGAACTCCCACATATTTATGTTGCTGAAAACATGCTTCAATTATAAAACTGAAAGATGCCAGGCTTCATGTTATCACTGTAAAATGTCACAGGAAAATGCACCATGGTATTGGATGCAGGTATCACAGGTATTCTGTGCTAATGGTAACTAAGATTTTGCTCTTTCTTCTGTGATTTTACCAAAAGTACTTCTGAATTTATGCCTCAGCACAGAAGTACCTGGACACTTACAAACCTTTATGGGGCCAGATACATTGCACCCCTGGATGAGCAGACCTGAGAGAACAAGAATCCTGAATACCTACTTACAGTCCATGGAGGGATCATGTTTCTCCTTAACTCCCTTGCCAGGCCATAAACTGCTTTTTTTTGTGCATTGCCTGGCTTCTCTGCCAGCTTTTGCACCACAGCCTGAGCCCATCCATGCTCCGAGGCCATCACTGCTCCACGGAGCCCTGCAGCTCCCAGTGGACCTGCAGTTGCTCACCACTGCTCACCGGCTCCTGCTGATGCCCCTTCCCTGAGGGCTTTGCCCAGCCAACCTGCTGCCAGGACCTGGAGTAGCCACTTTGCTGTTTGCTAATGGGGTGGACAAGTCAGCTGGATCCCTCTGTGCCCACCACAAATAAAAGCAAGGGCTGGGAGATGACCAGGCAGTCATCTGCTGAGTGCTAAGGGAGAGGAGAGGTTTCCCACTCACTTGCCCGGGCCCCAGCATGCACAGCAGCAATGTTATCTGCTCCTCTGAGCATCCCAGGCTTGCCTGGCACCGGGAGATAAAGGAATTCTATCGTATCCTTAAAGAGGGACGGAGGTGTGCGAGAGGTGGCCTGTGGCCCCGTCTCAGACCTGGCAGGAAAAGGTCAGCAAGAGTGTGGGAGCAGACAGCTGCAGGAGCGTGGGACACCTGAGTCCCACATGGAGAAGACCAGCCTGGAGCAGGCTGAGGCAGTGGGATGAGCCTCTGACAGCTCCTCTGCCAAATGGCGTTCTACATGCAGCACCTGAGGAACAACCTTGCTACTGAGCAGAGAGGGAGGTGCAGAGAGTGGGATGAGAGGGGTGAAGAGCACTCAGGGGAGGAAATTAAAACAGATAGAGCTGAGCCAAGTAAAATAAAATAGAACAAAGCAAAAATAAATAGACCAAAGTTAAAAGATAAATATATACAAACTAAAAGAGAAGTAGCCACTTTTTTCACTGGCTGCTGCCTCAGCAACACAGTCCTCTCCTAGCTCATGGAAGGACAAATGTGGTTCTCACAGGGCGTTGCCCCTGGAGGAACATCACCTGGCAGACAGACCCTACAGTGGGAGCCTTCTCTGGAGAGCAGAGAAGCTGGACACCACCCACAGTGGCCAAAGAGGCCCCATGACCAGTTGGGTGACAAAGGAGCCTTGACTCTCCCTGGGCTCCTGGATGCCATCTTCCCCTGACTCATGCTGCTGTTTCACACGTGGCTCTGGCTGGGAGTCAACAGGAACCAGACGTCCCGGTCAAAGGCTGGAGCAGCTCACAGGCCACATTAGGCTTCCCATCAGAGCTAGTGCCACCCATGCCCCCAGGAAAACACCGGAGAGGATAACACCTCCTTTTTCAGTTCACGCCCTCCTGGATTAGGCAGGATGAGGACACCTGACACCATATGCCTGTCCAGGTGGCCTGTGCACATCCCTGCAGGAGACTGCCAATCCGCACAAAATCTTCAGGGAACAGAAGAGGGCACAGGAGATGTCGTCTTTGCTTGGCCCACAATGTCTAAGGCGTTGGCTGGCTCACCAGCTTCCCCAAAACACACTGTTAGGACATACGTGGTAGGAGCAGGATGCAAAATCGACAAGCCCTTGATTTCATCTGAGTTTAGGTGCTGTTTCTGACCAGCCACCGCTTCAGCAGGTGGCACTATAGTTTGTGGGTCAGCATGTTCACTTGGCGATCTCACTGCCAAAACTTGCTGTTATGTCACATCACTGCAAGCACAGCCTGCCTGGGAGGGTTCTCTGACGGCTGCAGAGGAAGGGAAACAGCAACATCCCAGAAGCTTAAAAGGCAAAACCTCAGCAGGATTCAGGCACTGAAGTTCCTTTGGTGCCACTGAAAATCCCATCCAAGGTCCCAGCACAGGCAAGTTATACAAGCTCACCTGTCCATACACAGGCCCCAATGTCCCTCGGACTTTTGACTCATTCACAACAATAAGTCTATTTATAAAGCACCAACTTCCTGTTCCTGCTCTACCATCAGTGGCTTGCAGCGTCAACAAGCCCCTGCAGCTGCAAGGCTGCCCCTTGCCACTCACCCCATCACCCCACAGGAGGCAGTGGGACAAAATTCTGCCCACTCAAAAGCAACTGTGTTGGTGGAATTAGTTGCTCTTGCAAAGCCACTGGGCTACACATGGCCACAGCCTAGGTGTGAGCACATGTTTTGCTTGCCTGATGGCTGGGAACCTGCAGCAGAGAGGTGGTGAAGGGCTGGGTTGAGAATGTTCCTGCTGCTTGCCATGGTCACCATAAAAAAATTGCTCAGCTTTTCATGGTGTAAGAGCTAAGCACGAGCTCCCACTTCAGCCCAGAGACAATTGCATCTGCTTCTCTCTCTGTGAAGGAGAATTCCTCTTTGACTGGAGAACAGGCATAAGGAAAACAGCACATGGCAGCAATCATGGGAGAGTGGCAAACAGCCATCCTAACTGGTGGTCACAAAGCTGTCCAGCAGCTGCAGAGAGAGGAGGGGGGAAAATGAGCCAGAGGGAGATGGAGCAGAGGAGGAGGGGAAGAAGCTTTAAAGAGAGCAGATTAAGGGCAGCCTCTCAAGTGAGTCAAAACTCACTGAGACATGGTCATGACTCCCTGTTTAGCAGGAGTCATCCACGAATGAATAAAAAGGAATAAAACCTGGACAACTAGGAAGGCGAAGTCGATCGGATTCATGCATATTTAACAGGGACATTCATCTGAATAGACACCTGCCTGTAGCGCGCTGGAAACAAGTCACACTGCCTGTGAGGCTTGCACAGAAAGCCTCGCTCCAGGCCAGCACAGGACAGAACAGCAGGAGACTGCTCACTGTGCTCAGGGAAAAAGCAGCCGTGATGTGAACAGAGGAGAAGATGAAGGATCCAGTGAAGTGCTGGGCAAAGGGTATCTCCCATGTTCATGAGATGCCAAGGAAAGGGCATGCTCTCTGGACCCTGACCCAGGAAGGACAGGATAGACCATGCTCTGTTTCACAGCTGAAACCCGCCTCCTGGAATGCACTGCAGGGGACAAGCAGGGCTGCTGGCTGTGGAGCCACAGCAGCTGAGCTGCAGCCCAGGAGACAGCACAGCTGCTCAGGGTGGGACAACCCCAGGAAAAAGCTTTAGCTCTCATTTTCTAGTCCAGAGCTCTTGCTCTCAGTGCAGCAGCACAGCTTTGAGAAGAAGCCCCTGAAAGCTTCTTGAAACATGTACCAGGATCATATTCTCTTGCGGGAGTTCGCGTACAAAGAGGCGACGCCATTATTATCTCATGACTGACTTTTATTATTTACAAAAGTGATTATTTTATACACACCTATTATAAGCGCCCACCTATCATTAGTTAACTACTGTTACTAGCCCACCTTACACACAACATAATTGGTTATTAACATATCAATCATAAAGTGCCCCAATCATTGTTCTCCGCCTCTAACCATCTTCAGCTCTTGCATCTCACAGCCAGGAGCTGCTTATCTTGTTACCTTCTTTCTCACATTCCAGCCGCAGCAGTGTCCTTGAACAGCTTGGCTTGCAGCTTGCTCAGGCCCTGCTAGCAAGGCTGGATTGCTCACATGTCCATTAGCAATCAGAAATTCTCCCACATTCTCTCATCAGGAGGATGAGGGATGGAGGGATCCCACCTGCTTTAGTCTCTCTAGCAATGGCCCAGATATAGGTATGGATTTGGGCTATAAACCTGTTGCCACACATCCTCGTGGGCCCTTTCAGAACTGGATTAGTGGAAATTCAAGCCTAAGAGAACCACTCAGCATCAAACCACATTATTTCTGCTCCACCTCTGCCTGGGCATTGGCTGAAACAACGCCCTTGCATGGAGTTCTACAACAGTATGTCCTGTATCAGAGTTGCTCCATGGGCAGCCCTCAGGAGTCTTGGCATTTGATGTGAAACCCATTAGTATAAAAATGGGAAACCCAAATTGGGTACTACTGGCCTGGTAAGCTTCATCACAGGATTCTTCTCCCTACTGTCCTACTTTGGCATCCCTATGAAACACAAAAGCAATTCTTACTAAGGCAAGTTCCCTCTCTGTCTGGCAGATCCTGCCATGGGAGTTCTGCAACACAGGCTACATCCTCACTGACACCTGCTCAACCTCAGAGCCTTCCAGGGGTTTGCACAAGCACAAGTGGCTGAACTTTCCGGTGAGGCACAGGAACACAGGCACTCTCATCCCACAGGAATTGCTATGGCCCTGTTGACAAGGAGGCTTGTAGGTGGTATTTCCAGAGCAGACTTCCCTCTCTCCTCAATGCAGAGGCTCTCCCTTAGGGCAGAAGCAATGGCTTTGGTCCACACTGTCACCAGTGGCAAAAAAGCATCATCCAGACAAGGAGAGGCTCTTATCTGACAGATGGGAGGCAGGACATAGCTGAAGAAAAAAACAGGAGCACACCTAGAGTACATGACAGTAGTGCGTGATATGTTCCAGAGGTACGTGAAAATGACGGTTATGAAAGAGACAAGAGGGGAAGGGAAAGGAGGAAAAAAAAGCCTTTTGGCCTGTGTCCAGGGGGAAAGGTTCATTTCTGTCATCAGACTTAATGGTTCAGCCTAGGGAGAAATGCAAACGGCATCAGGTCCTCCCTTCCCAGAGAGGAGAGCAGGGTCAAAGGCAATACCATCTTTCCTCTCCCTGTGCATGCCATCTGCCTCAGCCTGACCCGAGGCAGGAGGCTGTCCTGAGCTGCCATTGTAGCTGGGTTTAAGGAGAACAGCAGTGGTCTGGTGATTGCTGCATCATGTAGGGAATCAGAAGTACTTTTGCCTCAGGCAACATGGTAAGCTCAGTAGGAACCAGTTTTCATGCATCAGATATATTACATGGATGCCACACATCCCATTTGGCAACTCCCTCACGTATTGCAAGCTTCTGGACAAAGGGACTCCAAACTCTCTGGATCTGGCACAGCACTCGCTGGGCTTGAATTTAGACTTACATTCTTGGCTGGCAGCCCCGAGCACTGGGAAGGAAGCATCCTTATTCCCCCTCTCCTCCCTCCTTCCCACTCCTTCCCACTGCCCCCAGACGGACGGAAGGCATATTTGATCACTCCTCCCTGTGAGTGAGGGAGTGCTCTTCTTCTGGAATAATACCCTCTGTATGGGCAGCTCTGCTGGTCCTGCTATTCTCAATCCATCAGAAAAAAAACCCCGCTGCTGGAATAAAAACACGTCACAAAACCCATCTGATTTTGCCAGGATTTTCCTTAAGAAAATCAGAAAAACAAAGAGTTCCTGATGGTGTGCGTTAAAACGTTTTACAGCATGTTTGAAATGCAACATAACTGCTTATATTTTTCATTAGCTCAAAACTACTTTCATTTTAATTTTGTGTCTGTTTGTATTGCATTAGGTAAGCTGCAAAACTCAAAGATCCCAGCTGATCCAAAACAAACAAAACCAGCAAAAAAAAGGAAAGTAAAACAAACCTCAGATTTTAAAGTATGACAAATCAAATTCTGAACAGTAAAAACTCTCTACAAAACTGAGCCTAAATATCAATTTTCACCCTCTGTTTAAATGTTAAACATTATCTGAATAAAATTCTCAATCTGTGGAAACCCCTGGTGTAGATAAGCCTTTAGTACTGGGTAGTGTAAGAGAAGTGCTGTATGGTGTAAAAAGCTGTTATAAAAGTGTTGTAACTCCAGTAAGGGGTTCTACCAGTGCAACACTTAAACCTTTGAAAAAAATACATATATTTTAACCCAAATAGAAGTATACAGCTAGGGGAGAAGGTGTCTGTACATCAGGATTTACAGGTTTAGGAATTATATAACCCTAAGTGACATTTCCTAGCATTTGTCCTCTAGACCACATGACTTTTCAAAACAGGGAAACAACTTCAACATCCTGTTAACTGTGTCCTCATGTGCATCTATGCAGTTACATTGGTCTTGCAGGTGTAAATTAGTGCAGGACTTGGTCCATAATATCCATAGCCCAAAAGAAGGATTGCAAATTCTAAAAGAAGAGGGAGAAAAAAAGGAGGCAAAAGCTCTAAAACAGTGAGATTAGAGACAAAAGAAAAATAATAAAGTTTACAAAAGCAATGCTGTATGCTAACTTGACTCTAAATAAAACCTTAGATATCAGCTAGTAAGTTCTCAGTCGAAATCACTGAACTGAACACTGAAATAAAATCCACTTTGGAGGGGGCAGCAACTTTAAACCTACAGAAAGCAGCTTTACATACCAACCACAGGCAGTGGAGTAAAGAACACTGTGTTTAAGCAGAAATTGCAGGAAGTGTGTGGGTGGCAATAGCCATCCTCCACGCTAGAGTTTAGTGGAGGACACTGTGACCATTCCTGTGGCTGGTCCAGGGAAATATCCATGCCATGGCAGGATACACTGCCAAGGTGCACCCTGCTTTCCAAGGGCTCAGCAGCCAGGCTTTGGATGAGCCTCCTGGATTTGCCAGGGACTGAAACAAAATTAGAAGAGCCAGAAATGAAAGGTGAGGTCTTGGACCAAGTACAATAGATCTTGGATCCTGTACAAAAGTCATAG
>NW_008656167.1:0-5700 GCF_000695815.1 Acanthisitta chloris | reverse complement strand
AAGATGGAATAATATCAAAGACAAGGTAGGCCAGCTATGTTAAGCGGAAGAAAACTCCTTCAATTACAGCCCAGATCTAGTCAGGAGATCTAGTTTATACTCTTGACAAAGCTGAAAACTTCCTGTGACATCTTAAGCAAACTAGTTTGCTCCTTGAAACAATAGGATAATAATTTACATAGTCCAGAACTTTCCCTTAAGTGAAGTGCATAGATTGCTTGCAGCTCCCAAGGTAAAAGTACTCTTACCGCAAAACACAACAACAAAACCCTCCTATCATCCATCTGCTGAGCACAGTGGGAATGCTCCTGGTAGGGTACAACACACAGCCGGATCCACTGATGTAAAATACATTTTAGTGCTTGTTACTTAGTGCCATTTACAATAAGGTCCCAGCATACAGCTTTCTGTCCCTTACAATCAGCTCTATCCCACCACGCAAATGGAAACTATTCATATCATTATACTAGGAATAGCCAAGTAAACAGGTAAAAACCAGAAGATTTGCCAGCAGGTGCTACAGGAAGAAAAGAGGCAATGTTGATCAGCAGCTTTGGGAGCTATGTAAATGGTGCCAGGCATGGCAATTTTGTTAACCATCTCACTGTCCAGAAAGTCAGAACTGTGGGGCTTCTTATTTAGAGAAGGTTTTCCAACATACTGTTGGCTCTTATCTTAACCCAGCATTGCATATGCTATTCATCACAGGCCATGACAGAAGTTGTATCAGCATCAGCAGCAACCAGAGTGGCATAATATTCTGCATGGAAAAGTAAAAAACAAACCAACCAAAAAACCACCAGTGTTTACCATGAATAATGTCAGTTGTTCTACAGTTTCCACCTTGCAGTTACGGTTATTTGCCTCAGAGCTGATGAAAGCGCTTTCAGAATATCAGCTGGAAGGACAGCATCCAGATGTATTTGACAGGAGTAAAAACCTATGTAAGCCCTATGTTTCTTGTCTAAAAGTCACCACCCCAAAATAGCTTGTGCTCTAGTTATTTTTATTTAGAGAAGAGCCTGTGCCTTGAGTTTGGATCAGAGTCCAAATTCCACTAGAGTTTCAGACTGTTATTAAGGTAGGATGCTCCATTCTGGCCCAGTTCAGAAACAGGTTGACCAGTAAGTAAGGGATCTCTTTAAAGCCAGACTCAGACATTAGGGACATTCCATTTTTACAGGTTTGTGTCATACAATAAATGAGAATTTTTACATCAAAGGGAGGGTTTGTTTCTTGATGAAGGGAGAATTTTAAAACTGTGTCCCCTTTTCCACAATTTAGAAAGGTTGTGGGTTATTTCTTGGGTGCTGGGAAGACTTCTGAGTCCCACCAGTCCTCAGAGGGGTACCATTTGATAATGGAGAGCACGTTTCACTCCCTGAAAATCATAGTGGTGGGTACTAACATCTCTCTGGATTAAAGTACTATCAGTACATACACACATTTACCACTAGGTCACACACAGTATTATAGCTTGCTCTGTTTTGTCTGTGTATGCATCAAGGATGCTTTGACAGTTCTGTCTTTTGGGATTTGGAAACACTGTAGGAACTCCAGGACCTCTTAAAAACCACCTGGACATTTTCTTCCTCCTTTCTCCCATTTCTGAATGATCCCTTGAGCACAGGAGTCTTCTTCACTGCCCCAACTGAATATTCTGAAAGATTTTATTATAACTTGCTGGTTCAGCTTTAACCACAGTGGTAGCAACATAATAATTAATACCAATTTCTTGTAAATGCTCTCTTAGTAAATTTTGACAATAATGATCTCTTAGTTACCTGGGCTTCTACCACACCTGTGTACCCATCCTAGAGCTCTTGTTTACACAGGGGACTGACACAGTTCCAAATACTCCATTTTAGTTGCTCATGTAACAAACAAGTACTTTACACATATTTTACACACAAGCTTGGCACAAAATATCCAAGTACACATTCACATGAAACAGGAGTAATACAGTCTATTCCAGTAGATGCATCCAGTCCCACACACATCTTCAGACCTGTAGGAGGCAATGCAGGAACTGTCTGGGACTGTGGACATGTTCTGTGGGAAAGGATTCAGTTGCCTTCTCTCCTCTCCCTGCTATCTAAAACTCAGGGTAAGGCAGTGCTAGTAAACAGCTCTCCCTAAAGGTAAGGAATGTCAGCTGGGTTAACAAACACCACCTTTGTCAGCACTTAAAACTATCTGAGAGGCTTCACCTGACAGATTAGTAAGACCTTGGACCACCTTTTCTAATAGCAGAGCAAGGGGTACAGGCACCATCAGCAGAAGATTGGTAGCAAGCACCTGGAATGGCTGTAAAATCTCCAACCAGCTCAGCTGTTTGAAAATAAATGTCTGTCCACAGCCTTATGGAACTGAGCTGGTACATCTTCAGACATCACTTACATAAATCTCTGGTACACTCAAGAGATTTATGATAAACACTTGCTCTTTCCTTAACCTCCAAAACCTTTTCCACCTGCTGAATAACACAAGATTCTTTCCTCTCACCCAGCCTGTTCAGTGTCTATATAAAGCCTCTAGAGAAGATTCAGTGGCACCATGGACTGACTTGTCAGCAGTACACATATGACACCCATCTCTACATCATCTTCACCTCCCATGCAAATAACACCATCACCCAGCTCTTCAAGGGCTTGGCTAAGATCAGCAAATGAATGAAGTTGGCAGTAGCTGAGATGTTGCAAGAGCCTAGGCTGGCGATGGTATAGGAAAGTATTTTACACTTCGATAATGTCATCCATTCTCCATCACTGGCATTAAGACTAACTGAAGATTTAATGCTCATCTGAACTTGTTCATCCTGAAAGCCCCAATAACTCTTGCTGCAAAAGCCTCAATCCTTCAGCACTATTTCCAATCAGATAACTTGCAAGACTGGACTTAGCCCTTATGCTTGATTTCTACAACCTAGTGGGTTTAGAAATGACAACCCATACAAGATGATTCAGTCCATTTACTCAGCAGCACAAGACCACCAAACAAGCTTAAGCTCTCTTCTTTGCCCTGCTGACTACTCAGTCCTGGCTTAAATTCAAGGCTTTGCCCTAATTTTCAAAATGCTCATGATCTTAACAAAAATTGATTTAAGGGCAGCCACACTTCTGAAACATGACATTGCTGAAACCCAGCAGTTATATTGCTCTGTTACAAAATAAATACCTGCTTTGGAGGGTGTGTGCTCCAGGGACAGATTCCCAACTGCCTAGGATCCAACTGTGGCCTCCTCATCACCTGCAGGAGACAACCATAAATCTCAAAAGTACAGAACAAAGGAGAAACTCCAGTTTTGCAACCCAGCCTTCCCATCTCTATTCCAACTGTACCAAAACCATCTGCATGAGCAAATAGTCCATGAATGACAGACAGGATGAAGTCTGATTTCCAAGGGCACACTCCAGTGGGAGTTGTGTGGTGTCTGATGAAAAGTGAGCTGAGCTGGCAGCACGCTGATGCTCCCAGCACAAACAGACTCTCTCATGTACCCATCTGCCTCTGCCTTTCAGCCTCATGGGAACTTCACTTTCACATCTGTATTCTTTTGCCAATGGGCTCAAACTTTTGGGGAGGTGGGAAGAGAGGGCAGATGGAGTCACATACACAGGCAGACATGCATGAATTCAGAGACATTGTTTTACTAGGAAAGAGCTGCTGGCAAAAGTGCCCTATGAGAAAAATAGGACTTAGAATGAGAGAGAAGAATGTCAAAGATGCCTTGTGTTCATTTTCATGAGCTCGTAGAGTAATTGGAGGCATATAGATAAAGGTATACAGGAACATCTAAGGAGTCATTGCTTTCCAACATATACCAGTAACAGCCAGGGAGTAAGAACCTGGAGAGAACCACAGAAACATTTGCAAATGACAAATGAGTCACTAATGATAATCAGATCTGAAATAAATTTATTTTCTCCTAAAGCAAACCCGAAAGCTGCTTTCCAGTTATATGGGATGCAATACAAGAATGAAAGTCTGGAAGATACCATTGAAATACACCTGAATCTATGCCCATAATTCACTGCTACACATAGAAGGGACCTTGTTTTAAGGTTGCATTTCCCTGTTACTTTTTAATTTCCTGACCACTGCTCAGTTGCAATACATTTAACTATGTTTAAATTACCTGCCAAGGAAAGTAAAACAGAGGTTCCTCAATAGGGAAACCAACCAGGCATGTATCCGTACAATATTCAGGATAAATGCTCTAACAATGCAGAATTCTCACAATGCATCCAGCATTCCAGGAATCCCCCAGCTGTTTTGCCTGGAAGGATACTGTTCAGAGACACTAAAACAAGTTTGTAATACTCCATCCTGTTTTTTTCAGCACAAAAATAAACCCTAAAGAATGCAAGTCAGGTAATTTTTTTCTGACAACCACTGGCAATAACTCTGTGCATTTCAAATGCCAGTCAGACAACTTTTCAAATGGTTAGAAGGTGTGTGAAGGTTGAAAAGCTTGGAAGTCTTGCCAAGGTTGATAAAACTTTGCTGAATTTGTTAAACTAAAGTTTCCACAACATTTTTACCACAGCAACCTTTCAGCTTGACATCTGACTAAATTTGCGCCAACCTTTAGGCTAATCTGACAAGAAATAAGCAACCAAGCAAACCATCAGAAGGGAAACCTGGAATCACCAAAGAGATGCACACAGCCTATGTCTTGGTGGGGTTATATCTTGTCAGGCTCTTCCAGTGCTTGTTCCATCAGCAACATTTGGGCTGTCACACTGTGTCAGGGAGCTTTCATTTCTGAGTTACAACTGAGAAAACAAGCAAAAAATGAAAACAAAAATTATGCCAGTTTAATGATTTGGCAAGGCATCATCATAAAAGGGTCCCAATTTTAGTGCAAACAAACCTCCTCCCCGCTCTCTCCTAAAACTCTTCTTTCCTTAAACTGACGATTCAGAAAGCAGCACACTTGCATGTGTGCTTACCCAGTAACAAGCATCACTAGCAAAATGGGATTATGTTCCACTGGTTAAGCACATGAGCACAGCCCTGGGTGGGGCTGCTGGAGGATCAGCTCTTAATAAGGTGTCCAATTTATAATCTAGCAGGGCGAAGAGCAACTGGCTCCCAGAATGAATAGCTCTTCTGTGTTACCATCTCCTGAGGCTGGCTGCTGGACCAGCCCACCTCATCCTTTTCTCTCTCTCTTTCTCTCAAATGTTGTTATTCTTTTCACTAACTTTTTTTTTGCTGTTACCCAGGCTGGAAATATAAAGAGGAAGGAAGACAAGAAGTATCCACCCGTATCTGGTCGCACACTGCAAACTGCAGCAAAATGAATGAACTCTCTGCTAGATTAATAGGATATAAAGCCTTGGTATTTACTTATTCCAAGAAGGTTTCGTTTCAACCTAGGATCCTGCTCCCAGAGACCGTTTTTGTGCCAAGAGATGTCTTTATAAGGGATGCTCTGTGCAACAGCCCCCGATCCGTGGGACACCAGGCACTGCACGCAGGGAGCGAGGAGGCACGGCCAAGCGCCGCGGAGGGCAGGAGATGAGCAGAGGGATGCGCTTCCCAGACTGACGGTCTCTCTGCTTTGCCCTTAAACCTCTTCAGCTAAACGATACCCGGGTGACCGTGCCGAGGGGCGCGAAGTTAAGGAGCCGACCCGTGCGCACAGCCAGAGCAGCTGCCCCGGGCGTTATTCTACACACACACACACACACA
>NW_008656166.1:43232-51258 GCF_000695815.1 Acanthisitta chloris | reverse complement strand
GGAGCTCCTACCAAACCCTAACAGTGGACTTCTGCATTTTTTTGAAAATTCTCTGAACCAAAGCTAAGCCAGACCCTTTCAGAAAAACACCTCCTGATCTGTGACCTTACGGTCCACACACAAATCCAGTGACAGAGGACTTGCTAGCCCAAGGATCCCCTTTTCATTTCAGCACTGTGCAGCACATTGCAATTTAGATACATGGCAAAAGACAACAGCAATATTTCCCATTCTAATGAAAAAAGGAATTCAAATGTCAATAATCTCTTTTTACAAGGAAAATTTAGAATAAGAATATATAAAACAATCATCTCCCACAGCCTTTTTTTTTGCTCCTTTTTTCCCAGTCCTTTTGGAATTTATCCAGCTTCGTATCACTCATATCTCATGGTCTCTGTTGTAAATGTCAGTGCTAATTAATGAATCCTTGGCCCTCTGTATAGTTATGATGAGTAACAATCCAACGTTTGTTTGTGAGGTGGGTGCCCTTCCATCTCCTCTTCCCAGGGGATGGCACTGGGGCTGTTAGCCTTGTGTGTGACAAGCTACAAGAGGAAAAGTCTGAAACACCTCTCTACCTCTGTAGTGTCAAAAGCATGCAGGTGGAGCTCTCCTGCGCTGGGTGAGAGAAGTGTTTCTCAAACATTTTAGAGACTAAAATGAAATGTCTGGGGTCTCCTTACTGAATTGCCTCCATGCCATGCCATGCCATGCCATGCCATGCCATGCTATCCCATCCCATCCCATCCCATCCCTGTGCTGGGGCCATGAGACTGCACTGGAAGGCACTGATGAGTTTTCTGTGTTAAGGAGCAGACATTGGAGACACTAGAGCACAGGATGCTATTCCAGCCCTAAGATAAAATGTTGCTGCTTTCCCTGTGCAGCATAACAGCCTTCTTGCAGTGGATCCTGGGACTGATTTGAAGGTGAGGTTTGGCTCTGCATCCAAATAGTTCTGCAATAGGGAGTCTAAGTCGGTGTTCTCACCACTATGGCAAATGACTTAGTAGGACATGAGAATCTGGATAAACAACTCTGCTGAATGGAAGCTCAGCCCTCAACCTGCCCTTCCCTCTACTGTATGCAGAATGGAGCATTTCTCTCCAGAACAAAATTGCAGTGTTTCTGCTACATTCCATTTGGATTCTGAGCCCTTAAACATTTGTAGGCATCATTTTTTTTGAACCAGCATGGGATAGGAAAATTCTTTCTGCTACAGCAAGATGTTTCAGCTCATGTTTCCTGGGGAGAATCAAAGGGCACAAGGGCTGTGAGTCTTTTCTGCATGCTCTCTTATGGCTTTTTGGGGTCTCCAGGTAAAAATATATGATGGGTGAGAACAGAGCTAAAGCCACTCCTTGTAACTGCATAACACCTGTGTCTCTGGCTTTACACTGAGCTCTGTTTTTGCAAAACCAAACAGCAAACAATCCAGGATGATTTGGACCTAATTCTAGATTGGTCTAGCTGGAGAGCTGGCTGGCATTTTGTTCCCAGATACACCATAAAATGCAACACACTGTCATATGGGACTTTAGCAGACTTTATTGTTGGTCACAGCCCAGGGTGGAGTTCAGCTGAGTCTCAGTTCCTGTGACAGGTAGGGCCACACCAGCTTATCTGAGTGTGTGCTGTCCTTTGTTCACCTGTGGGGTTCTCAGCTGGGTACACCAGCCTTGTCCACCCCTCTGTGCTTGATGCAGCCATGCTGCAGCCTTGACCTGAGCCAGCTCAGGCATTTCTGCACTTGCACTGCAGTCTCATCCTGAATAGCACCTCTGCACAATGCCAGCTCCTTGCCTGTTTAGCAGAAAGAGTAATGCTTTTGTATCCCTGCCCTGCTTCCTGCAGCACCTGGGTTTTCCGTGGAGATCTCACATTCACACATGGAGCCTGTCTCCCTTCTTGAGGCTGATGGGAGCACAGGGCCCCA
The DNA here is from genome assembly GCF_000695815.1 of Acanthisitta chloris. NCBI lineage: Eukaryota > Metazoa > Chordata > Aves > Passeriformes > Acanthisittidae > Acanthisitta > Acanthisitta chloris. Next base: position 49,322 of record NW_008656166.1, on the reverse strand, counting down.
TGATGAGGCTACGAGCCAGAAATCTGCCAGTCTCACCTTGCACACCTGAGACCGGAGGGCTTGTGCCATTGTACAGTTGCAAACTCCTTTAAATCAGTGTTTCAATACAAGCAAGGCAGCTCTGGCTTTTCTGAGACATTGTGGTATTTTTCTCTTCTTCATAGTGGGAATCAGGAGTTCCACACCCAGTTGTGGCTTCCTAATCCACAAGGAAATCCCTTATTTTCTCTCTTGATCTGTTGATGCTGTGGTTTTGCCATGCGGCCTTGGTTAGAGGCAGGAGAGCAGTATGGGATCACACTGTGGCTCTGACAAGGAATGCTCAGTCCCATTTGCAGCAGTGACAGACATTGCTCCTCTGCTCCTAAGCTGCACCACTCTTGTCCCCTGTGCACTGGCTGCTCTGTATCTGCCCGCCAGGAGGCAGCCACACAGGGCCAGACACTGCCCTTAGCCCACCTCCTGGCAATGGGGGTGCTCTGTAGATGAGAACTGAAGTGTGTCCTCACAATAGGAGGGCATCCCAGCACCCAATCCAGCAAACAAGACTCCTTTCTCTAACCTGCCCGTCCTGACCTCCAGTGCTCTCTTTGCTGCCTCTTTCTGTGAATATGCTCCTTTTTGCTTTTCTTCACAAAAAATTAGAACAGATCGCAGCCAAGAATCCATCCCAAGTAGCTGGGGCAGCCACAGAGCAACTCTTCCTTTGACACAGAAGTCTCTCACTCAGTATTCAGCTCTGACGACAGATGACTTTTGGCCACTCTCTCCTTGCTCAGATATGGCTGTTCTCTATCACTCGCTGGGCATTTCCTCTGCAGCTGGGAGCTGCTTTCACACCCTGCAGTGACTCACCCTGTCTTGGACTATCACCCTTCTCTGTTAGTTTTGTATTTTTAGTGGCCTTCCTTGTGCAATAATGTGATTTTTTTATATAAGCATCTTCTTAGCAGAATATTAATGCATATAATTAAGATAGTATTTGGCTCTTGAATCACACTGTTCATCCTGAAATTGTCTTAATTACACAGCTGCTCCTCTAGAATGAAGCTCTTTTTGTTTAAGGCTTGAATATGTAAAAAGGGGCAAAATTCCTTCCTCCAAGGAGAAAACCTCCATTTCAGATTTCTAGGTATATTGGAATCAGTGGCTTCTCTGTTTGGAGAAATCAAGGGTTTACTACTGCTGCTTTTTGTTTTAATCCTCTACACAGGGATTAAGCCACAAACCCCTTGAGGTGTTTTTTTTGTTTTGTTTTTTTTTTCCCCCCTGCATTATTGAAGGTAAAAATCTTGAGTATCTTGAATTCCTTGGGTTGGTTCACATGCAGTTCTTCTGGTTTTCCACTCTCTCCGACATCTTGAAACTCAGGCATCTCCAACAGCCAGATGAAATCTGTTGAATAAGGCACCTGCTTTTCACCAGCTTCCACTTTGTGAAGCATAAACCTAGCTTTAACAACAGCCTTAACCTCTCAATGTTACAATAACATGGAAAAAATGCCTCAGATGAGTCTTTGGAATTACTTCAGCCTTTTGTAAGGCAGCTGAGAAGTGATGTTCAATTTTGCTGTCAGTTCTTCTGCTCTAAACATTACTGCTGTAAACTATTAGCTCCTCCTGTTAGTACATTCGTGTTGGGAATGATGCAGTAAATCAGATTATAGCTGCCCTTTATTAACTCTGATGCACAAGATTTCAGCAGTGGAGGTTTGATTCAGAGAAAATGAATGAGGATAGTTAAAGTCAAATATAAATAGCGCTCATTAAAAAACAAACAAACCATTCTCTGTTTCATTATGTGACTCTTAACTGTACCACGAGGGTAGAAGTAGATCTCATTAAAGTCTCCTGGCACCCTTCTTCTCTTCATCTTCTTCTGCAAACTCGCTCATGAACTTCTAGGAGTTCCTGGGGACATGAACCCAATCTGCACCTTGGAATGGGAGAGAAAGCAAACAAAAGAAGCCTGTGTGCATGTGCACACGATAAAATGAGTGTAGCCTTGCCAGCACATTCGCATCCTATCTGAACACTGAATTGCATCTGTGCAGGGTACCACCACTCCCCTGCACCTAAGACCTCTCTCCTACACTCTCAGCAGCACCCTGCCATAACATGGCTGGGCTAAGCCAGAGGAGTGCCCTGATTTCTCCTCCTCTGCCCAGTCCCTCAGATGGGGTTCATGCTGTGGGTGCTAGTGCTGCTGTGGAACCAGCTCCACCTTTCCCCCTGTGCACTGCTGCCGGTGGCTGGTACGCAGGAACGTGCACTGTGGAGGGGTCAGGATCACTCCCTGGCTGCTGGGGGAGAGCAGCCCCTCTGTTGTCCCCCCTGACCACCACAGCAAAATCCAGCATTGCCTGTAAAATGAGAATAAGCTCCTTACTGCCATGCACAGTCTATGAGGAGCCTCTGCCATTCCATCAGCACAGACACGAGAAGAGCTCGGAGTCTGACTTACACACTCACTGTCCCCGTGTAGGTGGGTTTGTTCATTTCTGATGGGTTTTTAAGTACATATGTTTTGGGGGAAGAGAGAAAGCAAGAAACCAGTGATGCAGTCAGAGCATGGAATAAAACCAACTATGGTAACAAAATACAGTCTGCTGAAGAAGGAAAGGTTGCAGAATGGTACCCAATGCTTCCAGTTCAGCAATGCACCATCAACCATTGCCTTCAATGAGGCTTCAGCTGTTGCCTTAATGAATAGGACATGCTTACCTTCATAGGATCCTGAGTGTGAATGGGAAGAGAGTCCTGGAAAGGCTATTGGACAGTGCTTGAAAGTAAGACTTGTAGTTCTGAAAAAGAAAGATACTTTTAAAGCAGAGTTAAAACATATTTTTTAAAAGTGTGTATTTAAGACTGTGTGAGTGTCATTACTGCTCATGCAATAGCACAAGTGGGAGATGGATATTCTTCTTAAGGGAATAAAACTGCAATATCTCTTGAGCAAATCTATTCCCACATGGACGAGAGAGATCAAAAGCAAATAGCAGCTTCATGCTATTTACAATTGTACTCCTGGATCACATCTGGAGCCTGCAAGGATCCTGGCAGTATCAATTGTACTTTTCTCATGGTTTTCTCCTGTTACAAGCACCAGTTCAATCCCACTGTTATCATCAGTTCAATCCCAGAATCAGTAGCACTGGCCCTACGAGGTCATGGAGTCCTTGGTATTTTAAAGCAATGCATCAGCTACTCCTGCTCCCTGCAAGCTTAGCTGGCATGATGCCTGAGTGCCCACCACAAGGGCTTCCACTGTTCCGACTTTATGTGGAAAACCATTCCAAAGTTTTAATTAATTTTAATTCATAATCACAGAGCAATTTGGTGTGTGCAGATGGGAATCAGTAGTGAAGTGTTAGTTCATCACACTTTAATATTTTTATGTATACATATGTTTTACAGAAAGAGTTGCAGTTTACTCAGAACCTGGACTGGACTCTGTTTAATTACTGTTCACACAGAAGTTATTTGCAAAGTGTTAATTTCTGAAATCAATGCACTCCAGTCCAATAAATATTTAATGCTTCCATCTGCCATTTTTAGGTTAGTTACCAACCCTGCTAGATGAAGTCTATGAAACAGTTGTCTGCTGTTGACATAAAGAAGAGTTTTGAGATCCAGCTTGCATGGAAACCTAGAAAAAAGCAGGTTTCCTGAACCCAGTTATATTTTCCTTACTAGATTAAATATACATATGGAGAACATTGCACGTAGACACAAGTTTATAGCAGGCAGAGCTGTGTAAAATTACATCTTAGTTTTATGAGGGAAATACATTGAGTCTTCCCTAGTAAGACTATAGCTGCATGTCCTAGGTCTGAATTTTGGGAGGTATCTAGTTGGAGTATGCAGTATCTTTTCCACTGGGAGGAGCCAGGGAAGGGCATGGTGGCCATTCCAAAGAGCAAAGAAGAGGTGAAGCCCCTGTCTGCACAGGCAGCTGGGGATCCTGCAGGTCATGGCAGGATGTTGACCTCACTCAGTACAATCCTGGGAGTGACAAAACCTCTCTCCTTCTGGCTGCAAGACAGACTATTTAATTACTGATACTCATGGAGGATTTGGAACTCTCTGGTTGGGAATGCCCCGTGCCAATGCAAATGTCACTGCTCATGGTACAATGTGGGGGCCTCGATGATTAGTTCTGTTTTGCTGTTTTTCTAGTGTAATTATGTTTAATTCATGTGTTGTTTCATCAAAGTGTCTGTCACTCAGGGCTTGGCCTCATCTTCTTAAATAGCTGGATATAAAATTACAATATGTTCCTCCAGTGACACCATATTTCCAGAACATCATGACAGCTTTATTATGACACAGGACTTTCTGCTTAACTGATTAGATGCACTGAGTTATCAAAATCAAAATCTCTTGATGTTGGATCATTAGTCTTGTGCCATATCCCACACAGCATTACCCTAAATCAGCATAACAAAGAACTTGTGCCTTTAAGATTTCTTGCTGGGTCAGGGTGGGCCAGTTACTTGCACAGGAGGCAAATTGCACAGCACCAAACAAAGCAGGACTGATTTTTCAGGAGCAGATGGTCTTTCTTTGAATCCTTCCCCAACCTAGTGGCAGCTTTCAGGCGTTATCAGAGAGTAGTAAAGTAGTTGCAATGACCCTTGAGTCCCTGTGGTGCCTAAAGCTCCTGGAGGAGCCTGGAGGAGCACTGCTGCCAGCACAACACTTTAAATACCAGATCCACCATGCTCTTAATACCAGATACCAAAGCACTGGTGTGGGCTGCTGCGAGATGCTGTGCCTGTAAATATGAATCTGTAGTTTAGATAATGGTTTTAGCAATGCATTCAAATCATTGCCCAAAGCTATTCCCCACTATACTCTTGCATGTAAAAAGACCAACCCATCTAAGCCTAATGGGATTCTAATGAAATTGTTTCCTGTAGCTTTATGCTATGCAGCTGGATGTAATAACTCCAGCTAATGCATCAAGGACATGCAACAGCAAAGTTCTCAATGCACTTGATGAGGCTGGTGCTGTAGTGGATAGATGGCTTTGGGAATGGGTAGATGTGTCAATCAATCTATGATGAGACTTATAGATGAAAAAATTTTACTGGGTTATGGAACAAGCTTTTGAATTGCTACTGTGATGGGCTCCCCTTGTGTAACCAGGTACTACTGTCTCTTTTTGGCTTTCATGTGGGTGGTGATGTGCCAGAAAGGGAGAAAAAAAGAGAAGCATGGGAAATTGTGTTGGAAGCATAATTTGCAGTATTGCTTTGGTACAAGTCCCTACATTTTATTTGAAGATGGCTTTTAAACTCTGGGGCAGGTGCTGAATGGCTGCTCTGTGGTTTGATTAACCACCATCCAACCTCCGGAAATCCCTGGTGGCTGTAAACAAATATTAAATTAATCAGATTTTTGGCTAATGGCTGTGCCACTGTGGCCAGTAAAGTGGTGTTCTGGGCAGTTTCCTTGCTGCTTTTATCTGATTTTCTGAGGGAGCCAGGACCACTGCAGTCAGGTGAGTGCAGGGGACAGGAGCCACCTTGCTGTTTCTTACTCTTGATTTGGACATGTGCATGCTGGTGGGGCAGTCTTAAAGAACACAAGGCACTTTCTGTTCCCATTGTCTCCTTTGCAGCAATCTCTGCAGGAGAACAGAGACTGCACACTGCAGAAATCTGCTTGTTAATGTAAGACAGCATGGTCTTCTAGTCACAGCAGGGCTTAGTGGAGATAAATCTTGGGAATCTACTTGATGTTCCCAGTTCTCCCACACAGATACCAAGGCGTTTCACCTCTCTGCACCTCACAGTGACTATGCATAGGGATAAAGGAAGGAGAGACTTAGAGTTGCATTCTTATTGTTATGGTATAATTCTAACCAGAAGCAAGTGGACAGCATGGTCTTCTAGTCACAGCAGGGCTTAGTGGAGATAAATCTTGGGAATCTACTTGATGTTCCCAGTTCTCCCACACAGATACCAAGGCGTTTCACCTCTCTGCACCTCACAGTGACTATGCATAGGGATAAAGGAAGGAGAGACTTAGAGTTGCATTCTTATTGTTATGGTATAATTCTAACCAGAAGCAAGTGGAAGAGCTG
>NW_008656166.1:41617-43222 GCF_000695815.1 Acanthisitta chloris | reverse complement strand
TCCTGCTGCCATCATTTAGACCTAAATTAGTGACTCAGTGTGAATTCAAAGGAGGTTTGAGCTGATCAGGGTTGGATCTGCTGCAGGCCCCCATTTCCTTCCCTACAACATGTGGCTGCTCAAGACAATCCATCTTTTTTTTTTTGCTTTTTATTTTTTTTTTTTTTGTGAAAAAGCAATTCTGTTCCCCCCTACATCTTATTTTGAAAAATTAGTTTTTATCTGCATCCTTGAATGGATTTGCTCTGCCATGTGATTTGTCCTGAGGCAAGGGATGGGGCAGGTTGGTCTGGCCAGGGAGAAGAGCCAGGAATCTGTGTGGAAGGATTGTCTCATGTAGCTTTCCTGAAAGTTAATCTTCGTTGGAGGGATTGTACTGAAGACTGAAGGCATGTCTGAACTCAGTGTATGGGTAGCTATTTGAACAGCTTGTTGCCTTGGTTTGATGAGCTTTTGTCCAATATAGGGAAGATTCTCCTCCTGCTGACAACTCTCTGCTCTCTGGGACAGCTCTGCAAGCAGGATCTTCCTGGAGATGGTGGTGTGAGCACTGATTTGCAAGGCTGTCCCTTGCAGTCTCCAGCCCAGTTTCCAAGGGCTGTGATTTTCATGTGTTTGTGAACCAAGAGTCCATCAGTGCATCAGAAATTCAGCAGAAGAAGCCAACAAGGCAGCCGTGTCGTTTCTTCCATCCTTGTATGTCCACTACAGGAACCTGTCTCCTGTCTTGCACAGAGGGCAGGCAAGGTGCTGGGCTTGTGGGACAGTGGGACTCTTGCAAGACAGTACTTTGCCTCTTCATATCTCACTGCAGAGGCCTGATTGTTCTGCCTCTGTGAGCTTCAATCTAGGTACTTGCTACCAAAGACCATATTAGTATTCTGCAAAGATAAAGGCAGTGCTTTCTTCATTGAGTCAGCTGAAAGGACTAGTGTGTGTTGGCTATTGTAGGAAATAAAATGGCTGCAGGAAAAAAAATATAAGCATGTTTTTTAAAAAAACCTTATGTTCTGCATTGAATTATTTACGTTCAAAAATTAAGTTGGTTTAAAAGGATGGGGGCTGGTTCAGGAGAGCAGTGCTGTGAAAGCCAGCAGCCCCCCAGGCCTGCAGGTTGAGACCCCTGGGTACAACTTGACTCGTGTGGTCTCCTGCAGGGCAGCTAGCACAGAAAGAGCCTTGTAAAAGAGAGAAGCAAAAGCAAGCTGGGGAATAACAGCACTTCAATAATACTGCATTTTCTGGGTATGAGAGTAATTCTATGATACAGAAATTTAATAGCACAAATCTGACTGATAACTCTTTTGGTAAATAATAATAAAAGAGCTGTGACAGTTCAGCTCTAGCATGACTAATGTAGTGATAGTATCTATCTTGTACAGAAAAATGCACTAGCACAGAAAATTCCTTTCCGCCATTTGTCAGGTGTGTGGATGTCATTGGGTGACATTCAGGCCCATGCAAGGGACCAACACACACTTACACACTTTTGGGTCTGTTTTAAGCCTTCTCACAATACCCTGTTCCTATGTCCTGAAGATGTGTGCTTGATGCATTTCACCTGTTGTATGGAAAACAGCAGCCTCCTTCTCACTGTATTGTGGA
>NW_008656166.1:31905-41602 GCF_000695815.1 Acanthisitta chloris | reverse complement strand
AGTGAGATAGCAGTCTAGGCAATCTGTTTTGCCTGTAACTACATTAATAGCATTTGCTAGTGTTAAGAGACCTCTGCAGCCCTGGACAGCAGTATGGTTTTGTGTGGTTTCTTTATTTAATGACCAAGAGAAGCCAGAGATAGGTAATAAACTTGGCTAAGCATCAAGTGCTGAATGAGAGGGCTTTTCTCTGAGAGGTAGGAAATGACAAATTCATTGCTGCACCTTCCTGTACTTCTCCAGGCATACCTTATGGCTTTAAAAGCTTGGAGCTGTTTTGGTTTGGGTGGAGTTAGTTGGAGTGGGCTGCTGAGTTAATTGGAGTCAATTGGAATGGGCTGTTATCTCTTTCAGTCTGTGAATTAGCGCCACCTCACACCTTTCCTCCCTTTCTCTCCAGTCTGAAAGCAGAGGAACAAGAAGGCTCCCTGGCGGTGTCTGTGTAGCAGAGGTGGGTAGTAAATCTCTGAGATCTATCTGCCATCCCTTCAGTGCAGTAACTGCTGTGAAATGCTGCCTTCCACTAACACACTTGCTTTGCATTTGCCTTTGCTGGTTGTGGCTGAGGTACCCCACCTCTTTTTTATTCCTGGATAGACACTGATGTTCTTGTGTGACTAGCTCAGGAGATGTCTGCTTTGAGCTACAAGATGTTGGGAACTCTGCTTTTAACTGCAAGTGTGCACTTCCTAATCTGTAGCCCATGTGAATTGTTAGCTGTATTTTCATTTAAATAATGCTTCTTAGGGCAAACTTGGATGGGAACAGGCTCTGGCTTTCAAAGTGGTAATAACCAGTGTTGTTGGAGTTTATTTTACAGTAAGCCAGGAGGCCCATCTAGGATTATGGGCTGTGTGCTCTGGTGCAGTAAGAAATAGGCAGTCTCTGCCTTGGAGAGTGTGCACTCTTTTTGAAATGGTCTCCTACAGATGTGTATGACTTGCCTGTCAAGCCTTAGTGAGCTCTGTGTCAAAAGAGATGGATTTAAGTGCTCAGAAGATCTACTTCATTCTCTTTTCTTTTTGGTTGTTGTTTTAAAAGCAAAACTATATTAATTAAAATGGCCACATAAGAAAGTAATGTTATTTCCAGCTTTCTAAGAAAAGTATTGGAAAGGAAAAGAGCAAACCTTTGCTAGATTTGGCAGCTTCCTTGGAAACTCTATCCCTATGTGCGAGTGCATTAAAAAAATACCCTCTGTCAGCTCTTTTGGAGCCTAGAGGCAAAAAGGTAGTAACCAGCCCTGTATCATGGATATCTTACATTAAATCAGGAATCACAAATATCTTAGACTTACTACTCAAGACTTATGGAGAGGAAAGCAGCTGGTCACACATAATTTTAATGACCTCTGTGTGACATTGTTCCTCCTCTTTCCCCAAGCCCTGCAATAAGGTTTGTGTTTGCATACAAAAAAGCAGGATAAACTTCACTATGGTTCTCTGATGGCCAGTTTCTGTGTGTAAATTTCCTTGGAGCTTCTCTGCTGATGCCTGCTGCTGTATTGTTTCTTCAGCTGGGACTTCATCCAGGTTTGTAAGCACAGATGAGGCTCAGCCTCTGAGTTTGGACGTAGCTCTTGAGTTTTCCTGGAGTGCCAACTGGCTAAGTGTTGGATACCAACTGTACCAACTTTGCTAATAAATTACGCTGTCTTGGGTGATAAAAATGAGTTTCTAAATCTCGGATATCAAAGAGAGTGGTAGCTGTTATTCAGTGGGGAATAGATTTATCCCAACCCAAAGCTGTCAGTAGTTAGAGATGTGTGCTGCTGGAAAACATAATGTGTTGTGGCTTTTTTGTATGCCTCTTTGCCTTATTGCATAAGGACTTATCCATTCAATGCTTATCACAGCACAAGAGTATTAGTAAACATAAGCTTGTTGATAGTTGGCATTCTGATGCTTGGCTGGAGGGAAGATCTACAACTTGAAAGGGGTTTGAAATATTAAACCCCCAAGTGTAAGCTACACTTGGGAAATAACAATGGTTACTGTTAGCCCTGAGGGTGTTGGGTTTTTCACTTAGCAGTGAAATGAGAACTAAATTATTGTGCTGGAGCTTTGAGTCTGGGCTTGTGGCTGTTGTTCCTCTTCAGTGTGATGTGACCTGAAGAATTGCTTTGCTAAGGACACTGAGAAATGGTGAATTTACAGCTGTCTTTACCTACAGGGTATCTTTAGATTCCCCTAAGCACAAGAATGAGTTACCTTACCTCTCTGCTGCAGGCAGAGTTTTTAACTCTTTATTATCCTAACTAGCAATGATAAGTATATCATAGAATGTCTTGGGTTAGAAGGGACCTTAAAGATCATCTAGTTTCGAAAAGATTGATTTTTAAGAGCTAAGTTTAAAAGAACTGAATATGAGTAGCTTTGCCAAGTAAATAAGTAGTTATACTTTTACTGTACTTGAGGGGTGCAAACATGAGGAAGATTCATTTAAAGGGCTCACTGGATACAGCAAGGATGAAAAGAGAGGGGAAGAATTGATGTGATTAGCAGGTAAACTTTGAGACATCGCTTAGCTATAGAAGCCACAGACCTTGTAACATCAGACTTACTTATTCAGGTCTTGGGTAATAAATTTAGTCTAGGAACAATCCTTCTCTAGTAGAGAAAATTAATAGATTTGGGCCCATAGGATTTATTCTGATCTTGTCCCAGCTACAGTAAATGTTCTCCACCCAGAGTACTCTGTGGTGATGTGCAGCCAGAAGACCTTGCAGGCAGTTGGATTTTCCTGCATAATGGGGCAAAAAGCTCAGAGATCTGTGTCAAAAAGACTGTATAATCCTCTGAGGAGGCTGATGTGTGCTGTCCTGCCTGCAGCATGTCCCCTGTGACTATTACAAACCACTTGCTTGGTTGCTGCTGGTGTGGAAGGTGGTGTGGTTGTGCATGCCCAGCCTCAAGAGGTAGACAGCTGGGAAGACCAAGTCTTCAGATATTGATCCTCTTGGCATCTTCACAAGGGTTCAATGTTGCTCCCTTTTCTCTTGCCCAGACATCTTTCTTTGACTTCAGTGCTTTCAGCTTGAACCCCTTTCTCTGCCCGTTGTGTCAATAGCACAATTAGAGTGCTTTGAGCAGCTGAGAACACCCTAACCTCCTGAGGAATGGCACTTTTCCCCTTTTCCTCCCACACAGCTTTATGTGTGACCGTGTCTGTGCCCTCTTTTCCCACCCTCTGTCACTGCACTGCCCTGTTGGGCTACAGCCCCTGGGATCAGTGACTCACCGCAGAGCCTTTCAGCAATAAAAAAACCGCAACACCGAACACAAAATCAACATGTGAGATAATCTTTCTCTCCCACCTCTTTTCTAGTTTTATTTCTAGGGCTGTGGCTTTGCCTGCAGGTGGGTTGGGAAGCTGGGGCCACCCTGCGTGGGGCAGAGCTGTCACGTTGCCTTCGCTTCAGCAGCCTCTACTGGGAAGAGAATGCAGTTACAGCCGAGTCCTCCCGTGCTGTCACTTTGCTGGTTTTGCAGTCCACCCAGAGGAGCGAGATGGTGTCTGGAGTCTCAGCTGAACTCTTCTTTAATCTGTGTTGTAAGCAAAGGCAGGTGTGTAGAAGAAAAGACAATTTTTTTCCCCAAGAGGCCAATATGGGTGATTTTTAAAATTTATTTTTGTTTTAAATGTGTGGGAAATAAAACTATCTAGAGGTGAATGAGTCACTTTCATGAGTCACCAATAGTGGGAAGAGGGGATTTAATATTTGTGAATCAGAAGCAAAAAGTACAGTCTGTTCCCTGCTTGGTGTGAGAGAGAAAATAATGGACAATTTCAAAAAGCTATTTTCTCCTCAGAAGAAGAATAAGATTCAGGTTTAACACTCTTCAGCAACTAGGGGTGAGTGGCTGACACCCCTCCTGGCACTGTGGTCCTGCTGGTCCCTTGTCTGACTGCAGCCAAAGGTACTAGTACTAGTTAACTTGAGGCTTTTCCAAACCTTGGGACTTCTATCTCACACTGCTGGTGACTCTTTGGACATACCACAAGCAGTGTACCTTCCCACTGCTTGTCACTTACTTTCTCCTCTATATTATGGCACCCTTGCCAGTAACTTAAAATATATGAAGAGCCAGACTTTGTGCCTTCATCAGTCCCTTTTCTTCCCCTCAGAACAAAATCAGGCAAACGCAGGCGAGTGCTGCAGGCAGCAGGAGGGGGTGACGAGCAAATTGCGAGGTGGTAAATCATGCCCTGCTCATGCTGGTAACTCTCAAATGCCTGGCTGGTGCTGGCTGAGAGTGAAACCTGACCAGAGAGAGGGTGCCCAGCCCTAGCAGGCTGGGAGGGCTCAGTCCCGGCTGCTTTCTGTGTGGAGGGTGCAGGACCCTGGGCACAGGTGTCTCTGCTGTGGCTCCTCTCTCCCAGGCTCGTGGGTTGTGACAGTGTCCGAGGAGGAGGAGGATGATGTGCGGGGCCTTCCTCCCGTGTCCACCAGCTGTCACTGTTGCTGCACACACCCGGGGCGGCTGCTGCCTTCTGTCCGGCTGCGATTTACAGCTGCCCCAAGGACTGAGGTTGTTTGGCTCATCCGCAGTGTGAGAGTGTTTATTCTCATTTTAACAACCTGTTGCTGAAGCCGGAACTTTATTGCCTATTAAAAGGCCCTGTGAGAGCTCCAGAGATAATTTTGGTCCATACCCATTTTCCCCCCCTTTGGGTGTAACCGTTTTAGAATTTTAATTTTTAATTTATTTTTTTTTGCAGGCATTGTTGCAGAGCTAAAACTCCCTCAAACTGCTTCTCCAATTAAACAGTGGTTTGTAAAACTGAGGGGTGGAAGTAATAGTAAATTAGGAGTAGTGGTCACAGCAGGATCTGTCAGGCTTTGGCAGCATGCATGCACACACAGATACCCACATATCTGTCTCTGTGTAGGCACTCAGCTTCTTCCACCTTGTGTTTCATATGCATTTCTCTGGTATACTGGAGTTAGTGAAAACTGATTTTGCTTGTAAAGTGAAGGAGATGGAGTTTTTGCCACCCCAAAGGGAAATGGCTCACAGATGGAAGTATGGAGGTGTTTGCTGAGGGCTACTCTAAAATTATTCGTAGAAGCAGCGAGCATCTCTTCAAGTGTTACATTTTGAGCATCTGAGCTGGCAAACACAAAATTCAGTTGGGGAGGTTCAGTCTGGATATCAGGAAAAATTTTTGCACTGAAAAGATGGTCCAGCAGGGTAACAGGCTGTCCAGAGAAGTGGTGGAATCACTGTCACTGGAAGTATTGGATTGGATTCGATTAGGAAGAGATTTTTTTTACAGAGAGTGATCAGGCATTGGAATGTGCTGCCCGGGGGGGTGGGGGGGTGGGTGGTGGTGGATTCACCATCCCTGGAGGTTTTCAAGACAGGACTGGATGGGGCACTTAGTGCCATGGTCTAGTAACGATGGTAGGCTTGGACTCAATGATCTTTAAGGTCTCTTCCAATCTGGTTGATTCTAAGATTCTTAGAGGTCTTTTCCAGTCTTTATAATTCTGTGAAGTTAGCCTGACATTCACTCCATGATTTAAGAGACCTTATACCTGTGTTGTAATCAAGTTTTGCTTAAGTTCAGATATCCCAGAACTTGATACTAGAAAGGACTGAGTCAGCATAGTGTTAAATGAATTAACTCTTATGTGCTTTGTGGAGATTATGCAGCGGCAAAAAATCCCCACCATGCTGTTTTACATGTAACCTAGGTTTGGATTTGAGGTCCTAGTACTTACTAAACAAGATTCTGCTGTGAGATACAGATGTAAACTGGAAGTTGTGCCATCCCTCAGCTGACTTGTAGCAAGGAGCAGCATCTGGCCTTCAAAACATAATTCTGGTAAAAGCAAGCTCAAATCTACAGAAATTTCTCCATTTAGATTAGATCCTGTCTCATGAAAACATAATCCAGAGGAGAAAGTGAGTTCCTGGCAGAGACAGATGGAAAATCACAGCCCCTGCCTTGTGCTCACGTACTTGCTCCTGTCTCCTTTCAAACCTGTGTTTTCTTGTGGTTGTCTCTTTTGAAGTTAAGCATTAAGAAAAGCAAATTGATGTTTTTAATAGTTTTCTCAATTCCTGACCAGATTAGGAGCACTGACAACAAAGGGGAGGAATTTGTGGGTACATGTGGTTGTGCACAACCAGAGCTGTGTGGGGTGTCTCCTGGGAAGAGCTCTATTGAGTTTTAAATGGGTTTCTTGCATTCATGTTACTGTATCAGTCTGACCCCTTCTGTGCCAGGTGGCTGCTTGGCCAGAGGGAGAAAAGGCACCTTTCCCATCTGCATTTCTGCTTTTAATTTGGCAGTGCAGAGGCCTGGTTTGCTGCCAGTTGAGTAGCTGTGCTCGCAGCTGTGCCTGCACCCTCCATGTCACCGTGTGTCTGTGCCATGGGTTTGGGAATGAAGAAGAGTCAAGTTATGATCAAAAAGGCCATTTGTTTCTCTAATGAACACAACCAGAAATGAGGTGCCCTGATGTGTGCTTTGAAAATGTCACTAGACTTCTGGATGTGGAAGTAGGCTGATAAGGAGTTTGGTCCTTTCCAAGCTTTCTTGCTGCCCCTCCTGCCTGCAGCTGGATGCTGCTGCTCAGTGCTCCTCCAGACTATTTTTAATTGCTTTCTACTGATGTGGTGACTTCTGTCTGGATCTCTAGGGAGCCAGCAGTAACTCAGGTCGTGCTCCCTGCATAGCAGTAATGTGGAATTGATCTTTATCTAGGATGACTCCTTGCTTTTCTAGCAGCAACAGTCCTCTGCCCACTGCAGCCCCAGTGTTTCCCTTGCAGGTGGGGAGCTGGCAGCCCACTGCACTGGGTTTTGGGAAGAACAAGGCTTCTCAACAGCTTAAATATGGTGCATATAATGGGATTGATGGGACTTAGTCTTGGTTTATGTAAGAGGAGCTAGGGATAGGTTTCCTCTAAGCGTTGGTTTGTGCCCTTGTTGACTTGTAGGACCTTCCCTTTTTCTCTTCTCTCACCCTCTTTAACTGCAAGCACTGTATTGAAATTCTGTTGCTGAATTAATGTCATATCCCAGGCAGTATTTGTCTTTGCTTTCCAAATTTCTTTGCCACGTTGAGGCTTACCGTGTTTATCAGGTTTGAATAAACAGCCTGTGGCTGTACAGAGACAGGAAACGCAAAGAAAGGGCTAACTAGGCGATACCCAGATCCTGCCAGCTGGGATGTGAGCATATGTCCATGTGTCAGGCAGAGGCGAATTCAGTTTGCCTAAGCTGAACCTGAGTAAATAAGCTCTGCTGAGATGTGGTAGTAATATTAGGTTGAGCTCAGCACGGTGCAAAGTAGTCATACAGTTTCCATGTGGACTAGTGGTCAGATAGAACGAGGATGCATCTGTTCAAGGAGTGCAGCCTAAAAATACTTAATTCAAGCCTTACAGCACTAAATAGCAGTTCTGATAGTTAGAAAGACAACTGAAATCATTTAAATAACAAGAGGGTAATGTAGTGCCCGGCTCTGATTTACATTCATGACAACAGTTAAAAGGTATAGCTTGTGTTGTAAGTTTGCTGCAAAGCAGTGAAACTTCCCTTGATCTGACATGTAATAGATCAGCCTAAAAAGAAATAACCTGTCACACTGACAAAAATAATGGGGAAATACAATAGAAAAACTACTTTATTAAGCCTGGGCCACACTGGGAGACGCTGGAGGAAAACTGTGTGGTTGCACAAAAGTGTGACTTGGGGCTCACATGTGTTTATTCCTCACTGAATCCGTCCCAAAGACTCTTAAGAGAAAGGAGATAACCCGGTGCTGGGTTCACTGTGGTGCAGTTTCCAAGAGGCTGCTGGCCGCAGGACTCCCTTCATCTGCACTCTGGAAACAAACAATTAATTTTTCATTTTTAGTGGTTAATTCTGAAAATATGAAGGTCTGTTTAGTCTTGTCTCCCTAACATAAACCAGCCAGAGCAAGGCAGTTTGAGGGGAGTTTGCAACAAGTTCCCTTATTTGGAATAAGAGCCACTGGTGTAATGTGGCAGCTGTGGGATGCCCTCACCCTGGTGGGGCTCGGAGGGTTGAGATGGTCATGTGATGGATCACAGGGCTGTGTTGGGGGAGCTGCAGTAGCAATGGACATATTTGAGGAAGCACAATGAGCCAGATTGACCTAGTCTAGTGGGGAGGTGTCCCTGCCCAGGGCAGGGAGGGTTGGTACTAGATGGTCTGTAAGGTCCATTCCAACCTCTAAAATGCTATGACATGATTCTGTCCTAAGCTCTGCCTGTTACTTGCACCCAGTTTGTAGGAGCATGTTGTGATGCGAATGGGTCCTGGAAAGGTGACATACAATAGAAAGTAAAATTTGTGTGGAGTCAAACTTTGTCACGGAACTCTCATGGCTATGACTTCATGCTTTTCTTCCAGGAAGAGCTACTGTCCCTTGCCAGTCACGTGCTTGCCACCCTAACAGGATCCTTGAGTCATGGCCATGAACAGGCTGGAGTGGTTGCTGGATGGCAACCTGCCCAGCACCTCCCTATTGCAGCCCTCCTTCCTCCTCTCCACAGCTGTTCTCACCCTGCTGTTCATGGGGACTTTGATCCTGCAGAAAGGAGCACAGAATGACCCTTGTGCATGTTGTATTGTCCTTAATGCACTCTCTTTCTCTACAGGCATCAGATTTTCAGTAACTTGCTAATGGTGTGAGCTTGTAAGTCTTTCAAATTTACAACTTTCTGTGGCCTAAAATGGCACTCCTTCATCGTTGTCAAAAGGGAGAATGAGTTCTCTGAACTCGTGCTGAAGGTGTGCTGGGAATTAAGGTTTGGTGAGCTGGGCTCTGCTCAAACTGTGGCATGCTCTCCATTTTTGAGGTCTGGTTACTATTTGCCTTTGACAATACCAGAAAAAAATTAAGGTGATTTTATTTGTATATGGATTTTAAGTTAAACTGTTGTCCCTTATGCTGAACTATTAATTTACAGCCCACTCTAATGCTATCTTTCTCCCTTCACTGGTGGTTCAAGAGCCTTCTTTTGCTCAGCTGCTGCTGGTGAGAGTGCTGTTTCTTCCTTCGATATCTTCCTCTGTTAAAATACCTTTATTTGTTCTCTTTGTTGAAACTGCTTTACACACAGTTGTTGTATGACAGATGCTAAGCACACTTAGAATATGATAGTACTTGGATATGCATTCTTCACTGAAAGAGCCTAATTTCTTTTATTGTTCAGTAAAGCACTAAAGACAAGTTCAGATCCTAGCCAAATTCTGTTTCCTCCCAAGATTTTTTGCAGTATCAATAAACTTGTTTATAATGCAGCTGTCTTTAATAAATTTGTTCATAAATTTGGAAGGTAAATTGCTTCTATAGGTAGATATTTATCATTTTGTGGTCTTCTAACCAAATTTCCATAAATGGTGTTTTAAGCACTGTCTAAATTATTTCCATGCCATCTCAAATGTTTCGCAGACCATTTTCACATCGTAATGATGATTCTAAGACAATGGAAATCTGCATTGCCATGAAGAAATGTTTCCTTTTCACACCGCTTTTTTTTTTTTAAAAATCACTATAATCATGTGTATTCTTGCTGGAAGTGTTTTATAAAATCTGTATCTTGTTCAGCAATCCTTCCCTATTTAACAAAGCATTTAAGTGCGTCTTCGAATTATTTCGGCTACAAGAGAACAAATCCAAGTTTGCATGTCAGGAACAGGAGAATATCCAG
>NW_008656166.1:0-31870 GCF_000695815.1 Acanthisitta chloris | reverse complement strand
CGCCCCCTGCCTCTCCAGGGTTTCAGCCACACTGTCACTCCAGGATTTCTTCTAGAATGAAATAAGATGGTATGGGGGAAGCCAGAGCACATCTGAGACACTCGACACTCTGTCTGTTCAGCATTTGTTAAATCAGTAAGTTTTGGAAGAATTGCTGTAATTGGCTTGTGTTCTGTGCTTGGAGGATGGAGCAACGTGGGAGTTGTCCTGGCTCCGGGGACAGAGGCTGCAGGGTGCTTCTAAGAGCTCCTTGGTCCTGTTCATACTGCATTATCCCACACCATTTTGGAGCAGCCAAGCTCTTTACTTTTGCCTGCTTACGCAGATGGGTGGGTTGAGCTTTTGTACATTTGCTCTTTTTTTTAATCTTTTCATTGCTAGCACTTGCTCTTAGCTGACAGCCAGAACCACAAGAGTTTATTCTCCCCTTCCACCCACCTTTCCCTTTAAAATTCCCTCTTTCAGAGCGAGCAATAATTACAGATGCCTTCAGATTGCTTTGCTCTCTCTGTAAACACAGAGCTGACATCTGGCATATTTTGAAGTTGCTTTACTGAATCTTGATCGTTCCTGTAAATAGCTCCATGTCTATCATACCTCAATGGTGGTGAATAGATATATCTCTTCCTGCACAGACTGAGTGGGAGAGACTCTTCCAGGCTACCCCATGGTGGCCATAGGCTAGAGGACTGGTGCCCTCTGGGCTGATTTTGTCAAGTAGTGACTGTTTCTTCTAGTGTGGGAGGGTGCACACACACTCATGAGGACATTGGTGTTGCAGTGCTGGTAGGATGGATACATGGATAAACAATATAGATGAAAGAGACAATATGCTGTAAGAGTTTAGGATTGAGTCGGTTTGGAGGGAAGCCTGATTTTGATAGACTCAGATGTGGATGAGCTCAAAGTATCTTTTTCAGATTTAAAAGTTTCTCTTTCCTTTTTCCTTCCCCCCTTCTGTTTGTTGCTAGTATAGTATGAAACTCTATAGTTTCCAGTATGAATGAGGTGTTCAGGTAGGTTTTATCTTTACAAATTGGGAGATAATCTGCAGAACTTCCCACATTGCTGTATAGTTGAAAAAACCCGAAAGCTTTGAGCATGGTGGTGTGGAAATCCACTATGTATGGCTTGAAATTCAAAGACAGCTCAGTGGCATAGGAACCAGGAGAGTGAAAAAGTGGTTTTTAACACAAGGGTGATGTCACTCCACATAGCAATGACCTGGCTAATTGGTGCTGTTGCGTTTAAGATGGCATTTCCTGCCTCCCTGTAGCTAAATGTGGCCCTAAAAATCATTAACAGAGGCTATTTTCAGAGAGTTCTGCTGAGGTGAAAGTGTTCCTAACTCACAGGTTGGGCAACAGGCAGAGGAAGGTGAAATGATTTGTCAGTGATCATAGAGGAGGGTTAGTAGGATCAGGAATTGATCCCAGGTATCCTAAGACCTCTTCTGACTTTTCAGCTGTGTTGGGGAAAGCAAATCTTCTGCACTTAATACAGGAACTGACAGAGTAAAAAATGTTTTTTTTTTCTAAGTTACATTTGTTATAAACACAATTTATTTTCAATACGTGTTCATGCATGTCTTGTGACAAAGTAAGACTGATTTTTTTTTTTTTTGAAGGGCTATAATTCTTGAACATCAGAAGGGGAGAAATGAAATATTTAACTTAATCTCCATAGCATATTCCATATTTTCCTTGCTTTGGTTACATTTTTGTGAGGCAAACTATGAATTCCCTCGCCTATTAATAATTTATTGTTACTGGAACATAATAGTGTACAACGCAGTTCGTCCAGGAAAAAGCTTCAGCAGGGAGTGAGTCATTGATGGTAATAAACTTCCGTCCCTCTCAATAGACCATAGGACTGTTTAGAAAAATGTTTTTGCCATGATTCCTGAATTGCTTGTGCTCTGTACAGCAGCTGGTAGAGATAAAACTGAACGGAGCTGGGCAGACTCCCTGTCTCCCCTCTATTACTATAGCATGTTTCTGAATCATACACAAAAAATGTTTTGGTATGTAAAAGTGACTTCAGAAAAGCAATTCTGACTAGAAAACATCCAGCAATGAGCAATGATACATTCTCAGTGCATGATATCGAGTGTGATATCTACAGTATGTATCGTGCTCAGGGGGTTAGCAATGCATGGACGTGCAGCACTGAGCTCTCCAGTGTTACCTTTCTGTGAGATGTGTTACCTCCTAGGAGCCCTGAGGCCTTCAGGAGGCAAATCTGAGCTGAATCTGAAAAGTAAGACTGACTGCTTGGGTTTCACAGCTGCTTGGGTTAGGGTGCAGCTTTGCACAGTTACTGTCTGTGGTCTCCATTTTGTTTGATGCACAAGATCTCAGTTGCAAAAGACTGGTCTCATGTTTGATGGAGCACATCATGCATGTTCCCTGCTCTGCTGGATCCAAGTACCCAGGAGTAAGTGCCCCATTTGGGTTCAGGAGAGTAAAATGTATTTCTGGCCACAATCTTTTGCTCTTCCCATGAAGACACAGTATGATTAGGGACCAGATAGGTAATAAACACCTTTTGAGGATGTAGAATCTATTAAAAATGGCAGTGGTGGAGGTGTGAAGGGCATAAGCATTCCCCAGTCAGAGAACAGTTTCTGCAGCATGGGTCTTCAGTGTGTGGTGGGATGGGTTAAATGCTTTTAATGTATTTCCAAGCTTTCTTTCATCAGAGTCCTCTCAAGGCTCCTGGTCCTCCAAGATACTACTGCATCCACAGGGAAGGGTGCACTGTGATGTTGCTTTCCAGGGGCTGTGTTCTTACCAAGAACTGAGCATATGACCATGAGGAACAGATTCTGTACAGCTCATTAGGTAGTGTGTAATGTATCTGTGCAGTAAGCTGCCCCCATGATGTTAATGGGCTGAAACAAACATGATGACCAAAGGTTGTGCAAGCCAGCCCTAAGTGAAGTAGTTGGCATAGCTCTCATGTGAACTGTAGAGCTGTGGCTGGAGAGCCACTTTAAAAGTAGCCCAGTGCAAATGGGAAGTTATATTGCATAAACAGCAAATGAATCCAGCTTTGCCTGAATAATTCTTTTATTTCTAGTTTATCATATGGCTTTAGTTGACAGATTTTATGATTCTAGCAAGCACAATTGCAGTTTTCCTTCAGGGCATATCTGTGTTGTAAAGCCTGCAGTTGGGTGGCTTTGGGTGCTGTGGTTATCTGTAACACTGCCTACTGGAGTGCTAATACAAGAATGCAAACTTTGTTTTAGGAGTTAATAAGACACTATGAACTACTTCATAATTTTTATCAGTGTTTAACAGATTTCCACATCTTCTTTCATTAGAAGCCTCAGTAGATTTCATATATTTTTCAGAAGTATTTCAATTTGTGTCCCTCCCAAGTGTAGCACTGCTTCTGCAGTGGTGCACAGCAGCAGCACCATGGGTAGGGGTATGCAGCATCCCCCAGGTGAACAGCACACAGACAGAGTCAGGCTGTGCAGCTTCCTGAGTTGTCACCACCTCTCCTACAGGGAAGCTGCTCACGTTTCTTTGGGTCTACATCTCCTCTGTCAAAAGAAAGAAGATTTCTTTGAAACACTATGACATTATCATGAGACTATTGAAGTCTCACAAAAAGAACCACTTCCCACCTTCAACAAACAAAGGCTTTTCAGTATTATATAAAGCTCTTAGTCTACTGTTAAGATTTTGAATGTCTTGCAGATACCCATGTAATTGGCTTCTTGTTATTTACTGGAAGACACAGTCTGTGTATCAGCATCTCATGCAGGTCAAGGTTGCAGGCAGACTTCTTGCCTCTCAATCCATAAGGTACTCTCCTAAATATTTGACATTGCCCACTTGCTAGAGTTTCAGGCTCCATCATAGCATGCCTGTTGTGCTCTGCATCCTTGTTCTCTCCATTAGTATATTGAGGAAAGTGAGTTGCACACACATTAAAAAATGAGGTATTTGCATTCACAAAATGGGTGTTTGTGTGCAGCACTGCTTGTCCTCTCCAGTGCTTCCTCAGTTGTAGAAACGCTTGATGGATCTCCACAAAACTGTGCTCGGATCTATCACTATCTGTTGATGAGATCCTCATAGATGTGCAAGTCCCACCTCCAGTGCAGAGCTGGGCATCCTGGCATTTTCTCTAGGAAAACTCCAACAGCTGAAGACTTGGTGGTGTTGAGTCTTGTGCTGTGCTAATGTAAGGAGTCTTGTCAGCTCATTGAAGTAGATGGAGCTGATGAGGGGGTTGCAGAACTCAGCAGAGTTGGAGCAGATTGTCCCTGAAACTCCTGACATCAGTGCAGTGCAGTGCTGCCTGCTGTGGGGGAGTAATGTCACTTGCTGCTGCTGCTCACTGAAATAGGTATCACTTGAAAACAGCTCTGCACCTTGCCCATAGCCCATCATGCCACCTGATTTTTCTCTCTTGCTGTGATCTGGAACATCTATAACACACTGCTGTGTTATAGGTACTGAAGTTGGACAGCCAAGGGAGGTTGACTGGAGACCTGACTGTCAGGGGCTCTGAACTATTTGTCCTCTGCTGAAGGGGAATGGGAGCTGCACAGTCACAGCACATTTAACTGTCAGGGACTTGTGTTTTAGGTGCAAAACTGCTTTGGTTTTGATTAGCAACAAGAAAGTGTTTATTTCCTGGCTAGGACTGACTTAATTTGTTTCATCACTAATTCTTTGATTTCTATGCTGGACAGGCCAGCATAATATAAACAGAAGAACAATCCAAGTCACTGCAATTGTATTTAAACTGGTTGGTGTTTATAAAGCAGAAGAAAAATTATTATGGGCACTCCTTTGCTCATTAACCTAATGAGTTCATTTAGTGGCAGGAGAAGAGCACACAGTTGAAATGCAGGATGGACCATGTGTGCTCTGTGGTGTTGCTGATACACAGTTTTGTGGTTGTTAAGATGTTCTTCAGTGCTCACATTTATCCTTTTTTTTTAAAGAGAGGGCAGAAGGTGAAAGAGGGGCAAACAAACTTTTTTTGACACCTGGATAACTGCTGTATTGATATGCAGAAAGCATTGTGTTGTGAGTATAGAGCATGCAGTGTGTAGTGTGAATTGTGCAAGTTGCAGGGATACCCTCTTTCCCCTGGATAAGAGCTGCATCTGCAGGCAGTCTCGATGCAGGGGTTATCACAGACTCCTGACCAATGTAACTGGTTTGCAGAAAATCCTGAAAATCTGGTGCCAGTTCTGGATAGTCTAATTAACCTTAAAAACCTCGAAGGCTGCGTGAGTAATCTCTAAAGAAAATAAATGTGGAGTGCTGCAGGGAAGGATGGCCGAGTGCTGGCTGTCTGCTGTCTGCTGTGTTCAGCTGCCTTTGTAATCCACCAGTGATCCCTGTTCCTATGGGATGCTCTCCTTCCCTGGTCCTTGCTGACTACACATGAAGGCTTCTCTCTCTTCTCAATCTGAGCATGATCTCATGACCTCTTCTTGGTCACTCAAGTTCAGCGTGCAGCACTGCTGTCATACAATAGTAAAACTCAGCAGTGCCAAATCTAACAGCTATTGCACTACTTGGGAGATCCACGAGTACAAGGTCCCTCTGGAAACATGGTTCATGTCAATGCTGGGGATATACTGAAGAGCTTTTGCTAAAGTTGTGTTGCTCATGCTGTGTTGAGCAGTCTGTGCTCTGGTTGGGTTCCTCTGTTCCAGACCCACAGCATGGGAAGATCCACTCCTGGTCTTGTACAAGTGTCAGTGGAAATCTTGACATTGAATTCAGCCAGGACAGGACTCAGCTGTAAAGTTTCTTCTTTGCAGGGAAGAAGTTACTTTTTAGGTAGACATCACTAATTTTTGTAATCAGATCAAAATGTTTAATTTCTGGATTACATATATATTTAAGGAATACGAGTGATGTCCTAACTAATTCTAGATACTTTCAGGTAATATGGGTAGATGCTACCTGGCATTGGGTTTTGTCTGCATAATTGTTGAACCTCTGGGCCATAAGCTCCAGTGAACATCTTTCTCAATCAGAAATTAGAATCATGCTCCTAAGTTTCACCTATAGCTAATTGTCCACAGAAATGGGATGCCTTTCTCATACAGAAGTTACTTCTCTTGATTCTTATCTAATACAAATATTTTGCAGCACTTTTCACTCTTCAGTGACTGGCATGGCGTTGCTGTAAGCTTTTTTTTCCCCTCTCTTGTTTCCTGCTTCTATGATTAATTGATGGCTGCAGCAGGCAGTGTTCTGACTATCTGCAGTTGGTTCCCATTCTTGTACATATTTTTATCCTTTGGAGATAACACACATCAGTTGCTGTGTAAGCAATACAAGTAGCCATCATCACTTGTTCTCATTTACTGCCTATTCTTCATAATAATGGCAGATTCTGAGATAGTCAGTGCTCAACTCTGAACTCCATTGTGACTAAGTGGAGAATACTCATAGTCTGTGAATGCACTTTGTGTTCCCAACAGCTTCCGGGTGGATATGTCTCTGGTGTTTGCCCAGGTGACATCAGGTTGTGTTGTAGGCTCAGGATAGCAGGTATTCATGTAAAAGGCAGAGAAGTGGACTGTCACGTTTCATGCTAGAACTCTTCTCTTTTGATCGAGGGTGGATCATATAGGATGGGTGAATAGTGGGAAGTTTGTATAGATATTGTGTAGAAGAGCTTCTTTTAGGTATCTCTGTTTATTTTCATTCAAGGTAAAGGTGTTTTGAGCAGATCTGGGAACAGTAGGCATTGCTCAGTTAACATCTCATGTTTGGTCAGCACTGTGTTCATTATATTTAATCTTAAAGAGGAGATAAAGCAAAATTACGACTTACTAGGAGAAGCTGAGCTTCCCCCTGTGGCAGGCACCTTTCTCCAACAGGGCTCTGGATTTCATCTGTTAGTGTTGTGTAATACACTTTAAAGTAATTGCTTGCTTGTAAACATTTTACAGTTTCAATATTCTTTAAAAGGCTCTTAATATTTAAATCTGCACCCTGAAATGTTTTCTGCATGGCAATTAGAGTGCAGCCAGAGATCAGTGCTTCAGCTTGATGGCTTGTGAATCCAAATTGTTGCAGTGCTGTTTTCTAACAACTCTTTTATAATTTTCAAGAGCAAAGGCCAGTAAAAAGCTAAAATATTCACCATGTTGGAAAATAACTGTTTGTAATGCCAGGACTGTGGAGTCTGAAATATGATGTGTGACCCAACAGGACTTTATTGTGTGTGGGAGATTGTTAGCTGGATGATATAGACTTATAAAACCTGCTTCAGTTGACTTCAGAAATAGTTCTGCTTATTAAATAAATGCTCATACAGATCTACTCATAAGAATGGATTGGACTGGAAATCACTGTATTGAGCATATAGTATTTTAGGTGTAATCATCAGGTATCACACATGATCATCCACTGTAATCATCCAAATCATCATATAATCATCCCAGTTCTCTGCAATGACTCAGTTTTTTTGTGCTGGTCTCTTTTCACCTGTGTCAAATTTACTTGGCATTAGTAGTTGTTAATATTCTTCAAGTGGACAGGTTTTCCTTCCCCATGGAATTGGTTTATTAGAGGTATTTCCCTCAGGATGTGCCAAGTACGCATACTCGAAGTCTGCTCTCCCTCTGCTGTCTCCTGCCAGCCTTCCCAGTGCCTCTTTGTTTATTTATTAAGTCTTTCTAGTGATTACATTTCCTAATTAGTGAGTGCTCTCATTTCACTTAGTGTGCTGTGTCTCTCTTTGGGTGATGTGAGTGGACATGCATCTGTCCATCAAGTGATCCTGTGGATACCTTGACTAGCTTCCTCCCAGACACAGAGGCATCTGTTCCATAGAGTGTAATTACTGGAATTATCCTGAATATCCTCGTGGCTGTTGGTTTCTTCCTGTCAGCTCAGCTACTTATCTCTATTAATGGACTTGACTGATGGAATGTGCACTACTTTCAATCAGCTTTTAAAACAATTCCTGATTATTAAATTATTTACCAGTTCTATAAAATTCTTGTCACATAATTTTGGAGTTTAGCAGATTTCATTTATTTCATGAAACAAGTCCTTTTTTCTTTGAGAAGACATTTTTCTGTAATTGTCACTCCTCTGACATCTGGTAAAATATATCCATCATCAGTCATATTTTTCCATTAATTCTCTTTTCCAGCTAATTTTTTGTAATTGCTTTCATTTTTGTGAGTTGGGTCTTTTTGTCATACATATTATTCTGTAATTACTGTTTTGAACTTCCTATATTTCACATGCCAAATGCAATCAAGTTGAGAAGCTGGAGCACCTGGCTGCTACTATTTTTGTTCTTTAACTCCTCTTTCTGTGTGAAGATGAAATCTGATGTGGCATTCTTCCCCTTTCTGGAGACCTCAGGTGAACGTGCGAATTACAGCTTAGCTTCAATTAAACACTTGGGTCTTAGGAGATGTGGACAGGAGCTCGTTGCTGATGGCACTGCTGGGTTAGGCAGTTGCTACTCTAGCTCTGTGTCCTCCAAGTAGTGCCAGCCAGGCACCCATCCCCAGTGGGACCCTCCCTGTTGCCCTTACTGGAATCTCTCCTGCAACAGTACTTGCTCTGTCTTCTC
Source organism: Acanthisitta chloris (assembly GCF_000695815.1). Lineage (NCBI taxonomy): Eukaryota > Metazoa > Chordata > Aves > Passeriformes > Acanthisittidae > Acanthisitta > Acanthisitta chloris. The sequence continues at coordinate 23,284 of NW_008656166.1, read as the reverse complement.
CCCACATGACTTCTCAAGCTGAAGGCATACAAGATACTCACTGTGGGTATGAGGAGCTCATCACTTGGCTTGTGCTTTCCTTTCTGCTGTACCAGGAGAGCAAAGAATGCAGTGCTGCATCTTACAGCACCAGGGTAGCTCTGAAACAGCTGGTAAGAAGAAATAGCCAGTAAGCTCGTTTATGTTTGGCATCTTCTCCTGGAGAACCTTAAAATATTTGAGTTATTTGGTGAAGTAGCCTCGTTGTCACGATCTCTCTGTATTGATTATCTTTTGTGTGACAATTAAATGCCACTTAGGGCAGGCTCTTGATGCGGTGATGCTTCTGAAATGAATATTGTTAATAAACCTTCCCTCAGGACGTAGATTCATCTTTGTGCAGGTAGAGCATTTTACTGCATGTTTCAGCAGACTGAGAGCTTGGACATCACCAATCAGTGTGGCTCACTAGCTGGGGGATAATTAATTAAGTAACTGGTTATGTGCCCATGTCTGTTTTCAATCCTTTAACTGGATCAATGACTTAACCTAGCACAGCAATTCCTAATTCCTTTATGAAACTTTGCAGAGATCCTGGACTCCCTCCAGTCCAAGAGGCTGCTACTTTATCATTACCGGTTCTCCAGGAAAGCAGCTAAGAGCAGCCTTTAGAGTTGGCATCAAGAGTGATGATAAAGGAATATTTGTTCTTATTTGAGGTGCAATAAATAATTTTAAAAGCAATGAATTGGCCTGAGAAAAATCTTTGCCTGCAGCACCCTGTGCCTATAGTATTGATCTTGCCCCTAATAGCTGAGCTCTAAGACACAGATATGAGGTATGACTGCTGGAGATTTCAGTGAGGTGGTTTGTTTTTGGTTTTTTTTTGAAACTGATTTTTTTAAGTGACCTTAAAAATTATAATTAAAAACTATATCAAAGAAGATTATTTGAAAAAATGTCTATTTGTGTGGGTGTTTTAGTGGCTTAATATCTGAGACAGGCTTAAGTTCATACAGTTGTTTGAAAAGAGTTCCTTTGTTTGAGTGAAGTCTGCAGAAAGGTAAGTGCAGTTGTACCAGCAGACCAGGCTCAGAAGTACTTTACATGCTGGAATCTTAAAACAATCTAAAAAACTGAAGTTTGCGAAGTAATTTTGAAATGGCAGATGTGACTGGATAGAGACAACAGCACAATGCTGTTCTTGGACAGAGAAATTCGTGGATGCAGATAAATACAGGTGCAGTGGGGATCTGCGAGGCAAACTTGTGAGAAGTGGTACAATTCTGTTGCAAAAGAATGAAATTTTATGCTCAGGGGAACTGGCAGAAGCCCCAAAGCTGGGCTGGGGCAGTTCCCCTCAGTGGTGGTGGGATAACTGAACTGGGATAACATGTCCAGTTTGGGTCAGTGTGCTTTGAGAAAGATGTGGAAACACTTAATAGAGCCCAGAGGAGGTGAACGGGAATCATGAGGCAGAGGGAACTGTTTCCAATGAGAAAACTGTAGAAAAAAGTGGATTCATGTCCTTTAAGGAGGTAAAGGGAAGTGAAGTCTTTGTTGGGGAAGGCTGTGAAAAGGCACAGTGCAATCCTCAATCCTTCAGCAGCAGGGAAGGGGCAACCAACTTCAGTGGAATATTGCAGTCAAATATGTGGGGGAAAAAACTTCTAGAGGTGTAAGGACAGATAAGCACTAGGACTTGTTGCTGCAGAAGAAACCTGTTTTCACAGGAGGTTTTATTAACAAATCAGACAACATCCACCAGGTCCAGGTCCTCACTATGCCTTGTGCCCTATGCATGGTGCAGCTTGCTTTGTCTCTGCTTCCTCACATCCATCCCTGCATGCACTGTACATCCAGGCTGGTCCTACTCATGATCACAGACTGAGTCCTGGCAGAGAAAGTCCACCACTAATCTGTGCAACAGGTATACTGCAGTGGCACCAGTGGGATGAGCATAAGTGCAGTGGTTAAATCCTGACCTGGTGGGACCACCTTGGGGGTGAAAGGGTGCTCAATCCTGTAGAAGAGTGTTATATTATAGGATTAGGATTGATTTGCTTAGGGGTCAAATGGGCAATCCTGGATTTCTTTTAGGAAGCTGAAATCTAAATTACAAGTCTAGTTATAAATTCTAAAAAGTGAAAAAACCTTATTTGTGAAATCTGTAAAAGCAATTTATAGGTACTTTTCTAATCTTATCTCTTGCCAACAGAAGGTGGCTGGTCTGTGTGTTCCTTAGTGTTCAAGAAGCTAGGAAAAGTATGCAGGTTTTAGGTCTTGCCTTAGTGAATTTGCTTTCCTTTCTGCTTCCTTTTACATGTACACGTTTGGTACCATTTTATACCTCTGTACATCTGGCACAATGAAGTTATTTCTGTCTCTGATATAGGAAGTATATTGAGAATATCACTTGAGAGCTGAGTTTTAACGTTCGGCTCATTTAAACTCTGAAATAATTGGTCAAATTTTCACAAACTTTGAACACACTGCAGTCCTCCTAAATCTTCCCTGAAGCCTCAAGAGTTTGGCTGCTCACTTGCTGTGAATATCCAGCCTCTGAAACCCAGGACTATTTGTTTCTTAGCTCTGTGTGGTGCTGCTGAGTACTGTGTGATGGATGAGCTCTGAATACACCTGATCTGGTGCTCGTCCTCCACCTGCATCCAACCCCCAGTTCTTCACTAGCATCTGCATTACGTGGCAGGATCCTGTAATATGAGAAGAAGTCGGGACAGAGCAGAAATGAGCTCTGTGAGAGCAGATAAGAACGACTTGCGCTGGAGCAGCAGATGCGACTGTTGTTTTGTGCAAGTAGATGATTCCCTAATCCTCTTAAGGACGCCCTGGGCAAAATCCCCTTTGTGACATTAGGCGCAGCTCTGGGCCAGGTGGCCCCAGCTTCTGTCGCTGGCTTTGTGAGCTGCTTTGCTCTCTGGAAACTCTGTGCTGCTGCTGAAAAGCCACTGCAAAAACAGCCTGGCTGCCAGGTGTGCGGGAAGAGCCCTGGGAGACAGCATCACGGCACTGAGAGACCTTTTGCTGAATACAGCTGAGCAGTCCTGTGTGGTTTTAGGTCCTCAGAGTCTGTGGGTGTTACAGAAGTGCTGAATGCATTTTCTAGCAGTTAAGTATGTAAGAGGGCAATAAAATATTTGGCAAAAATAAAAAAAGGATGGCAGTGTGAGGTGAGGGATGAATGGGATTGTATGGGAAAAGCTTAATGGTGTGTGGTGAGCTGGCACAAGGAATATCTTGCAGCTCCTTCTGCCTTTCTTCAGGGAAAACCACTCCTTTTAATGATGTGTCTGGCCTGTGCAGTTGCAGAGGAAGGTTATTCCTCATGGTTGGCTTGTGAATAGGGTGGTAAAGGAGAGTGACCAGGAGGTGGGATGGTGGTCTGACACCTGCAATCATTTCCCTGCTATGTCCTAGACTTTCTATGTGATCTTGGACAAAATATTTCATCCTGGAACATGGAAGGGACTCCAAGTCTGTAAAGAGCTTGAAAAAAGGGCTTGGAAACTGGGACCTTTCTCCCACTTGCCTTAGTTGATATTCCTTGTACAAGCCAGTAGTAACTCTTCAGAAAGTGTAATTGTCCATTATTTTATGCTTAATAAAGCATACCCTCATCAGAAGTCAAAACCTAAGCTCCATCCCATTGTTTTCCTTCTCAGTGCTCTCTCAGTAGCCTCTTCCCTCCTTACACCACACTCGGCCACCAAAATCTGCACCTTGAACTTGCCTCCCTATTATTCAGTGCTACAAGAAGTGATGAGACCCAGTCTGAATGCCATATGCCACCTTTGTATTTTTAGCATAACACTTAAATTACTGTAAAGACAAATGGCTTTGAGATTGTTTTCCTTTCAGTTTGGTGGACACCACTATTTTTGTCCTTGCTTTAACTAGCCAAAGAATTTTTGGTAAGCCAAAATTAATCTTTGGAATGACACGAAATGCATTGCGGGAACACATTAAGGCTGTTAAATTCTCTGGATTTTGGTGTAGATAATTTTGGAGGGTGCAATCCTGAGGTTTTAACTTGGACAAATCTCCCGCTGACTCATCCACGACTACCATGTTAAAGTCATCAAGAGGAGATTATGAAAGGGTCTGAGACTGTATGTGGTATGTTTCTGTAATACATTTTTTTTTGTGTCCAAAGCGACTGGTGTTAGCTTTATTTCCATGTTTACCGGATTATTTTTAAGTTCTTCGCCACTCTTGCTCATCTCAAGTTGCTGGTTGTAATAACTTCCAGAGAGAGAAGATAACAATTTGTTCAATGTCCAGTTAAACCAAACAGCTCTTCTGCGGTGACACACACCACCTTCATTTAGTCCTTGCGACTCAAGATTCAGTTTATGAAAAGCTGGCACACTGCAAGCATTTTTAGGCTAGACGATGTTCAGCATCTTGGTGTCAGTCAACTACTGCCTCTTTTCTGCAGGTTATATATGAATAATGTGTAAAATGTAAGATGTGTCACTTCACATAACAACTTGCAGATACAGATTATGATTTTCTCACTCTTTTGTGAGTTTAAAGAAACCTGAATGTTCCAAAAGATCTTTCTTCTCAACTGTGTCCTAACAGTCTGCTGGAAGTTCAGTGTCTGTCATGGAAGTCCAACTCCATGGTTCAATCATGCAAGAGGGAACAAACTGCCCTTTGAAGGTATTTTTCTCTCTTCACTATCTTTCCTCAATGAAACTACTGCTTACAAAAAGAGACTACATGAAGGAAAGGAAGCTGGGGCCTGAGCTTTCAGATGTTGAAACAAACAGTTGACTTGAAGTTTGGTCACCCCAGGACCTGTTCCTGGCTCAGCCCCTGACCCTGAGGAGCTTCAGTCTTCCTGGGCTTGAGTAAATGAATAGGTGAAAAGATGAGTAAGGAAAAAAGGTAAGGCAGTGTTTGCATCAAATTGACTTTTCAAGCTGTTAAGCATGGGACTGTTGCTGCATTACATACTTGTTTGGCTTCAGTGGAGCTACTCTGGATTTCCACTGATGTAAAGAAGATCAGAGTTTGTCCTCTTGGCTGCTGCACTTCAGCAATTGATTCTAAATCAGCCTTGCTATCTAAACATGTAGAATTAAAGATTTGTTACTAATTATATAGCTGCAATTCCTGACTATTTTTCTTCCTAGTTTAGTCAAAATCTTTTTGACGTTTAGCAGATTGACATTCTCTTAGCATCTCCACAACAATCTGTCCAGTTTGTTTAAGAAGGCAACATTTTTGGAAGAAACTCCAGCATCTCTGCTGGAAACTCAAGTACCTGGCAAGAGATGCTCAAGATACTTGTTGAGCTGGCCAAGTTCTGCTGTTATGCTTAGTGATTTCAATGGGCATTTATGCGACCTCATGTGCCTTTGACTCTCTAGGGTTCACCTTTTGTTTTCTTGTAGAAGTCTCAGGAAAAAGCAACATAGAGTTACAGACCACAGCAAGAGCCCTGTAGCCCTGGATGGTTCATTCTCTGCAGTGCTGACTGCTCTCTTTGGTGAGAGGTGATTGATGCCAGCATGACACATGGTCATATTTCTAGTGTGTTTGCACATTTCCTCATTTCCGTGATGGGGATAATGACTGCTTGCCAGTCAGCTGTTGTCATCAACACTCAGTGAATATTTGACTCACCTCAGGGAAGATATAAAGTGCTGGATGATGGTTCCTGTTCCCATAGGTCTGGGGAAGACTTGGACAGGGGCAAATGTTTCTGTATTAAAGTTGTCACTTTATATTTTAAGGGTCTATGTAGTTAAAAAGTAAACCTGTCCTAGGCTGAGGACACAGGACCTCAGTCCTCCAAAACCAAATAACCACTGAAAGGCAATCATCACTCTGAAAAAAAACATGACTAAACAATTTACTCCTTACTTGGAGGCTCCCAACAACTCCACTTGAGGACTGGATTTTTCCAACCACCCAGGTTGCGATCTCCTCTGCTGTCCAACAGTGCTATGAGAGGCTCCTTGGTCTCTTTCTTCTGGTACCTGAGTAGCTTCACTCTGCACTTAATTTTTATTTCCACCAGGTGACATGGTCTGTCAAAGAGCCTTAACAACTGTAAAGACAACTTGAAGTGTATAAAAATTTTTTAAAGAGATTTTTTCTTTCATTTTCTGTTGTGGGCAGGATTCTTCTAGGTGTTTATACCCAATGCATTTCACATTTCACAGTGATCCTGCTGACCTCCAGTGTGCAGATCAAGAAGGGAATGAGTGTATAATGTGTGCTCTGAGTGAGGCTCAGCTTTTTTTGTTCGTTGGTTCTTTATTGCCATAGTTTGGGTGGCTTCAGGCAATGTTCCGTCTTGTTGGGCAAATCGGTTATCTTGCAGGATCAGCCATGCTCATAGCAGCCAGAAGTGTATTGCACGTCTGCCTTTTACATAATTAACTGCAGAGCAACAGTCGTTTTCTGTTGTACATGATGACAGGTACTGAATTCCATGTTAGCCATATTGAAGTATGCGCTATTTTTGCTACAGTCCTTTTTGGCCATTAGTGAAATGCACTGCTGGCTTGTTGAATCACTTGGTAACACCCAAGGGTTACTCAGAGTTCAGCCTTTTAGCAGATACTTAGCTTATCTGTACTTGTCCCTATTGGAAGATCACTGTTTATTCTCATTTTGAGCTCCATGATTTGGATAGCTTTTTACACATTGCTTATTATAAATTATACTTAGTGTGTTTCCATTTGGCCTGGATTCCTCTCTCTTTAAAAGCTTATTGCAGGATTTGTTCACTATTTCTGTTTCATATTCAAGTGGTCCCTTATAACCTTGGTGAGAATTTACATGTAATTTCAAGCCTTGTGTCCAGTTTCAGTTTGCATCTCCCTTTCATTTATGGTGCAAGCACAGACTTCATTCTGCTGTAGAAACAGCAGTTAAATTAGTGATGTTGAAACGTGATGAAGACTTGGTTGCAGATGCAATTTACAAACTGGTCACTGTCTTAATTTCAGAATAAGAGCAGAGAAAACATGACAGCTGTGCTGAGCCAGAGCATCAAGTGATGTCACAGTAGCAATCAATACCTCTCAACAAAATATTTACTGGTGGATCCACATTTGCCAAAACCTTGGGATAAAAAAGGGCTCTTTGACTTCATCTAAAAGATAAGTTCTTGTTTCATCTTGGTTGAAGTGAAGAGGGCACATGACTTGCTCAGACATTGCTTACTCTGCCTGCTGCTTTGCTCTCTAAGAGGCTATCTGTTAAGTAGTATGCTGGCAGAAGCTTATACTCTTTTATATAGCACTTGTCATTTGAAGATCTCCAAATCTTTCCAAAGTGGAGGAAATTTATCATCTCTATCTTGTAAATTTAGCAACTAGAAACAGACAGACACTCAAGGTCAGAAAACCATTGCCAGCACTGGAAATAGAACCCAGCTCTTGTGAGTTGTGGTTTCTGATCGTGCTAAAACGTGGATAGCGAGAGGGGATAGGAAAATGATTCTTAATTTATTTTTGAACATATCTTCTGTTGCAGCTAAGTTGCTAGGCTGCTCTGGTTTCATATTTACCCATGCGAAATAACAATATAAAGCTGTTTGCAGAGCGTAACCCAAAACATTGCTTCGCATGCAGGGGCAGTAAACCGTTGCACAACTTAGGGGAAGGGTTGGGTTGTGTGGGCAAATGTTGTCCTGTAATGTGGCTCCATCTATAGAGCTGGATCCTAAGGAATGGGGATTATTTACCCGTAACTATGTACAGAGCCTGGCAAAATGATGCCTTCATCCTGCTTTGATCTAAGATGTTGTTGAAATATAAATAGTATAATAATATATTTTTAGATGCAAAGGCTGTGAACTTGTAGGAAGCAAATGGAAAATCCTCACGCATTGCAGCATCCAGTGAACCTGCTATGTTATCTTGCTTCCTCAAATCATTCACACATGCTGTTTCACTCACTGTTAGAAGTGGGGAAGCCCTTGCAAACCTAATTTGCAATCAAGTATAAGATGAAAAATAGTTATTTGTGCAGAAGAGCTGCAGAGACTTTGTATTCTGTATGCGGTTGGCTTGGAGAACGTTCCTGCTGCTTTAAAAAATATCAGGTACTGTCTTGCTGCGTGAGGTAACATCTCCCTGGGAAAGACACTCTCCTAAATTCCAGCAGTACACTATTGGAGAAAATGGAATTAATTTTTCATACTTGTCTCTGGTGGACTCATCTCTCTTCTGTGAATCACAATTCACCTCTGCTAGAGATGGCTGGAACCTCGAAATAGCGAAAACGTTTCATTTGTACCTATGTTCTTAAATTGGTCCCCATCGGTGCGTTCAAACATCTGCTCCCTGGGGAAGACCATTTGCTTTCAGTATTTTGATTTGGAAATTGTACTGACGTAAATAGACAGCAACATCAGATTCATCATCTTGAATGCACTTTCCAGTCTCTGCATATCTTCAGGCTATCTACTAGGAAAAAAATTGAAAGTATTTCCAGTGAATTCACTTAGATGCTAAGTCATTTAAATTCTCAGCCTTTTTAGCCTTTGTTGTTACCAGACATTTGTATAATGGCACAAAGAAGTAGCGTTCGCTGCTTCCCCCTCAACGTTCGCCCTGGCGTGTAGTCTGGTGGGCTTGAGGACAGCAGCTTAATGGGATCCCTTTGTTAAAATGGGCAAGTCATTTCTGAAATGGAGGGTGCCTTGGTCTGATTGGAGATGGTGAATTTTGTTTTTATGGAATAATGCAATAAAATGCTCCTGTGTCACACTGAAGTAACAGGCAACTTTAAAAATCCTCAGGGGACCAGTGTATCTATCCATCCAGCCACTCTAAGAGCAGGCAGGAGTCTGAGAGAGCACCTACCTCTTGCTTTTTCTCTGTGACAGCTCTGGGAATATATTTTTCTAATTCTGATATTGGAACTAGTACAAATGGTCTTCAGTATTGAATAAGCTGCTGCTGAAATGAGGTGACAAAAATCCCAAAAGTTCTGTTAGTGTAAAGCAAAGTGAAGGTGTCTGCTGTGCTTTTCTAAAAGATGTTCCAGCAGACTTGTTTTGTTAAAGATAGCTTTTGGAAGGCTGGCAGTCCTCTTCTATTGCCTTTTCTGTTTTATGGCGTGTAGACTAAAATTCTTTCAGATGCAGTTGTTTTGGGTTTTTTAAGTTTGGGGTTTCCTCCCCCCCTTTAATTGTTTTTTGTCTGAAAAATACTGATACAGGACACAGTAAGAAATCACCCACCAGGTGATCTGGAAGGATAAAATTTTAAAGTAGAATGCTTTGAAACTTTCTTTAATGAACACCCACTTAAGTCCGAAATCTAATGGCCAGTTTAGACTCCAGACCTAGACTCTCCTTGAATTAATTTCCTTTGACTACCCTTGTTATGAACAGGCTTGGTGATTGTCAAAGTTGTTCCAGCAGCACAACCAGCCATGGCCAGTTTTTGTACTCCTATCATAAAGTTCCAAACCACACTGGACACCAAACCAAGCCATGCTGTATCGTCCAAACTGTTGGAAGCCTTTACAGTGATCAAGAACTGATGCTATTCATGGTCCCAACTTAATAAGCAGTTTACAATTTACGAGTAGAATCTCTTTGAAGCAGTTTATTGCTCATGTCCTGCTCAGGGTCTCACCTCTCCTGATAGAGGTACAGGTATCTTGAAGGTGTTGAAGGACTGATGATAACATAGGAAAAGTCATATTCTGCTTGGGCTGCATCAGATAGTCTCTTGTGTGTTTACATCTAGTTTTTCTTCTGCTACCCTGTTTGTCTCAAGGTAGAGGTTGTAAGAAACAGTGAACAAATTTAGCATGATGCTAAACCAAAGCTGTACAATTGGTGCTGTAACTGCAGAATTTTGTCTTAATTGCTTCCAACGGCGAACACATGTATACATTTGTAAGGTACAGAGTACCTTGACCTCTTAAACTGTAAAACACTTAACACCTGTGGAATTTAACAAAACACGTCTGTTTTATCTCTGGCACATGTCAGTTGTATGTAAGTGTGAGAAATGGTTTAGAGAAATGGTGTGTGCATGGTTCAGAGGATGGCCTAGGTCTATTCTAGTAATGGAAATAGTGCACATGTTCTCCTTCAGTGATATGTCTCTCTATTCTGTCCCTCTAACTCCTCACTATTCATTTGCTACATAGAGCTCCTGGACTAGATGGCAGCTCTGTGGTGGAGGTATCCACTGCAGAGGCATAGGAAGTAACATCCTTGAGATCTGCCATGAAATTCACTCACCTTAGAAGGAAAGTAAATATGCTCCTTGTGTGTGGTTGATTTGTTGGTTTTGGTTTTCTTTTTTTTCTGCCTTGATCTTTCAAGCATCTCCATCTAAATGCACTGCTTTGTAGGATTTGGCAGCCACAGGATTTGACGTGCAAGGACAGGCTGGTATCCTGAACATACCCTATAGCCTGCTCCCGACCCCAAGTCTTCCATGCTATTTCTGTAGTCAGTTTCCCCCATGTAGCTGCTGCTGGCAGCATGACACCTCTTACAGGCACTAGGAGGAGAAAAGGCTGTGCCCAGCTTGTGTTTTTGTTACCTTAAGACACAATGAGGGATCTATTTAGCTATGACTTATTTATCAAGCCATGGCAGTGTGCTGCCTACGAGCACAGAGTGGACTGTGGCATTGAGCAGTGCAACTCACACCTATCCTGAATAATACAATAACTCAGAGTTGCATTTAGTTTCCTTGTCTCCTTTTTTGTATGACTTAGCAAACAGTACTCTGCTCCACACATGGGAAAAGGGAGTCTACTCAGAGAGAAGAGCAAATGTGTAAGGAGCAGCAAGGGCTGTGGCAATGGCTGCTGCCCACTGCCACCCATCCTCATGCTGGTAGAAGAAAGCCCTTCTCTTCATATCTTTTTGGAAGGCTTGGGCAATGAGGAAAGACATTCATGTTGCTTGATTTTTGTGTCTTTTAAGTTTAAAGTAGGATTAAAACAATTGTAAAAAAATTTAATGCTATAAATACTATTTGAATATGAAGAAATAGCAAAAGAACTTGCTCCAGCAGGGAAGCTTCCTGTAGACAAACAGTAATCAGAAAAGATGCTGAACTTAAACTACATGACATTTGCAATAATTGTGATTTTTCTCTGGGACTGGTACTGAGTGCCAAGTGTCACAGCTGGTCTATCACCAGTGATGGTCCATTAAAAAGTTGTTTGCTGCTTGGCTTGCATTCCTTGTGGGAAGAGGGCAGAGGAGCAGGCAGCTCTCTAGCACTGTGGTTCCAGTTCTGTGCATCTGATGATGCTGGTTGCCTCTCTTGTCTCATGTGGGGTCTGACCCATGGCTGGCCAGGCATGGCAGTCTGAGGTCCTCAAATGACTCAGGATCTGAGCCATCAGTGACATCTCTGGCCCTTGCTGACGCTGTTTAGATGTCAGCACTCATCCAGCATTACTGTTCCTCCTCTCCACACCTTGCCAGGTGTCAGAGCTTTGTCTCCATGGTGCCTCTTCATACTACTCTTTGCTTATTTAAAAAGGGAGTAGAAAGCCAGGAGGTGTCAGGCTCAGTTGTGTGTGTTGCCAATTCACCATCTTAACAGCCCTACTCTATAATTTTCCCTGTGACTAAAGGGGAATCATTCCACCTAGTGCTCCAAATATTTTTTAAAATTTCTAATAAGGTTTTACAAGTGTGCAGAGAATAACTGAAGAACCCCCACATTTTCTTCTTTAAATGTCCACATTTTATTCTTTTGACTAAAACACGTGAACACCTGACTTACTAGGTAAAAAAACAGATGGCAGAAGCTTGAGGGATAGCGTGTACACACAAAACATCTGCTGTGCAGATAGTATTTAGAAAATGATGATATCAGAGCCTGTTGCATTCTGCAGGATGTAAATTGTGGAAATGTCCCTAAAAACCACAGCTTTCAGAATGGGACCTAACCCCAGATTTGACTGCCCTGAAATGCTAGATCTGGATCTAGTTGTGTTGGCTTAATAATTCTCTGCTACTTACCCAAAGGTTAATTGTTTGGGATTAGGTTCCTCACCCCATTCTTCTGCTCTCTCCCAGTGCAGTTCTGCTGCCTTCATGACTAATCTACTGAGTATGCCTGATGTGATAGTCCAAGTCCTGTTTCTCTGTTCTGCCTTGTTATCTTCATTATATGTTCTGTGCTCAGAGAGATATTAATTTCTAAATACCATGCTTTTCATAGTGACTGCTCAGCGACCATCTCATTATGGTCTTAAAGATACAAGGCCAGATGCTTTCATTTATGCTGGATAAGCCTCTGAGGATTATATGATCAGTTCCCAAACAGTAATTTACAGAAATATTTTGCCTTTTGCATTCCAAGAACTTAAGTTTGAGGGCTACTTCAGCAATAAGTTATTTACAACAAATTTTATCCAAATCATCTTCAATTTCTATGTTGTATTTTAATCTGTTTTCCTCTCACATGTTATTTCATTTGATGTCTTTATAGATTTGACATGACTATCCAAATGGAAAATCTCTTCCTAAATATGAGTCAGCATAAGCAGCTTTTACAGGCTTCAAAACTCTCCAGATTATGACACCTTCGTACTGTGAAAATGGAAGTTTAAAATCATCCCTTGCCTATGGTATATTATTTATCCATCTCATAGGCTATTAACTATAGCAATTTGTACGAGTCTAACATAGCAAATGTCAGATGTTGTTTCCATTTCTGCTTTTGTTTTGCTTCACTGGCAAAATCTTATTGATTTCAGTGGTGGCAGATTAAGCCTTGCATATGTTTAATTTTCATAAGCCAGCAAAAATGTCTTTCCTCTTTATTGTTCCTTTAAATTGTGTGTCTTTACACAAGTCTCCCACTCAAATTTCAACATTTCCAAGTCTTCTTCCTTGGCTGAAGTTGTCTAAATCCCAACAAGTATTGGCTCAGACTGTGGGCTTACTCAGCTAAGGGTCCATCCCCACTGTATGATAGAGACACTGCTGCTGTTTGCTAGAGGGTGAAATGAGGTATTGAATAAAGATGCTTTTCCGCATCACCTGAGTTTTGAGGTCAGACTGTTAGGTATTTCACAGGTTGCAAAGAAGCAGATAGATAAATGGTATCAGTTATATACAGTAGGTTGTGAGTAAAAAAGTACAGTTACTGAGCTTTAGGTAAGTATGAACAATATCCAGGAGTGACCAGCAAGTAAACTCTGGTGTCTGAGCATCCAGGGACAGGTGGTTCCCTGCCCTCCCCAGCAAGAGCAGCCAGTTTATAGGAGAGTTGATAAGGTCACTGTGGTATGGGTTGCTCATGTCTCATACATATCGTTTTAAATCTCTGCTTTAACAGGTGGTACTGAGGTTTGTCTTGAAGCAAAAAGTAATGTCTGGGAAGTTCACAAACTACTAAGACATGGATCTTGAATCGACTTTGAACTGTTAACAGGACCACCATCTGAAATATCATCATGTCCATGTAATGTACAGACCTGTCCTGCTGACATGGAACACAGAGATATTTGTCTCTCATGCCCATGTCTGATGTTCCTATCTTAATCTAGACAGACTGAAAGAGATTTATATTTCTTAGCTCCTCTACATTAATGAAAAACATTCTTCTGTCCTTCAAACACACTCTGCAGCCACAGGGCAAATGGTCTTTTAAATGGGAGAGAGACCACAGTCATATCTTGAATGAGGTCTTGGAAATGTCAGTGGGCTGAGTGTACTGTATGTGAGTTAGAAGTGAGTCACAGCGCAATTTAATGAAGATCTGGTTGAAGTTAGGGAGCACTGAGCATCGACTGTCTTTGTTTTCTCTTTGGAGGTAAAGGCTGGGTAAGAGTAAAGTGGGGATTGCCCATGGAAGAGCAACTGTCTCCTGTGGGCAAGGACATGCTGCTACCACCAAAGCTTTGCTATTGGCTCCTGGAGTTACAAAGCAAGAGGAGATGTGTAAAAACGTCCACTTCAGAAATAACTGGCAGGGAGTGTGGTAGCTGATCCACTTCTGGAGGCACACATGAAATTTCCTTTCAACAGAGCAGTCTAGGTGGATACTTGGTACAAGCCTGGGTAAAGACTGTGTCAGCATTATGAAAGCTCTGTGGCTACAACTGTGCTGATAAAGGCATTGAAGATGGACATTTTGTCTGTGTGGCTACAAAAAGCTAAAGTGACAGGAGTAATCATAGTTGGCACGAAGCTGCAAAAGCAAAAATGCATTTGTGCAGATAAAACATCTCCAGGACATAAGAACAGCTGAGTTAAGATGACCTGATAGGGAGGGAGAGACACTCTGTTTGGACTGGTGTCGTAAATGATGTAATTGCTGATTTTTACTAGCCTGGGGTACGGCTCACAGGTCACCTTGAGAAAGAAAATAGCTGCACAGAAAAGCTTAGAGTTTTTGAGTAATCTTGAGGAACATACACTTTGGCCCTAATAAGCAATATTTATTCCTCATTGAAACTCAAATTCTTTGTTTCTAATTCTGTGTAGGAATCACAAACATTATTTTTATCCTCTCATGCTGAACAGATTTCAGATGTATTTTATCTGTTCAGTGACCAGTTGTGCTTGGGTCAAATTTTGCCAATTATTTGAAATATGTGTATTTAATAAAATATCTTGTTTATATCTAAGTTAAACATTTTTTGTTTCTTAGATAGGTGTGATATAATGCTCTGTTTTAAAGACATGTTTCTCTGTTCCCCAAAACTAAATAGTAGTTTGGGAGACTGAGAGAAAGAAGGGTGGGAAGAAGCAGATATCTAAGTAAAACATATGTTGAATGGGAAAAAAATCAGTCATCCTGGGTTCTGGGCCTGTGATTATTTCCACATGCCTGGACTGTATCACTGTGCTGTGTGCCATTAATGTCATTAGATGCTTTATGCCAGAGTGGATTTTTTGTATGTGCTAACGAGATTGTAGGATTGGGACCTTGATGGGTAAATATTACCAGTGCCGTGTGGGCACTGTAGAGGTGTGTGCTGCACATGGAGATCTGCACCCCTCAAACTCCTCTTCTAGTGCTGCATGTGTGGGCACATGCCCAGCCAGCCCAGCAGTCCTGAAGTGCCAACAACTGCCGAACTGGTTAACCAGCTTACAGGCAGCAAAGCTTGTCCCCAGACCTTTATAAGAAAAACAAACAAGAAAACTGGCTTATCAAACCCCACCTTGTAAAAATAGATATTTTTAACTGGTGCTTGGTGCTGGGAGAAGGTTAAAAATAAGCTTGATGTTCCAGAAGGTGCCTGTGTGTCCAGAAGAAATACCAGCCTTTGCCCATTGTTTTTGTCAGGGCTGATTTGTGAGAAGGTGAGACCTTGGGATTCATCACCATTCCCTTTGGTTCCTAGTGAAAGGAAAAGAGATTTGATTGCTCCCTCCAGATAAAAATACAGAGGAGTCTTCTAGTCCAGAAAACAACTTCTTTTTTCCTTTTCTTTCCTTTTTTGTTGTTATTTGAGCTTGCCAGATTGGTCTGCTCTCTGCTTTCCAAATGTGTGGGCGGCACAGAAGAGGTTGCTGAGACAAAGAAATGGGGGAGGGAGGAAAGAGAAGTGAAAAAGACCTTTGGATTGGAGGCATGGTGTACGGGAGGAAGAGGTGCAATGGCAGAAGCAGTGCTGTGTTGGTGTGTGAAAGTTTGCGGCAGATCAGGAGAAGCTGTGGTAGGTCAGAGGCACGGAGTCTAGATGCTGTAGTGATGAATATATTAGCATGGTTTAGGTCCTAGGGATACAGACGTTTTTCTGCGATTGGTAATATGAAGCTCATGTCCTACTCTGATCCCTTCTGGAAATGGAGAAGTCAAATGGAGAAATGACTAGAGGGAAACATGACCATTGCTCTACTTGGTACAGTATTTGCATTTGATGTTCATCTGCTTTGTGCTTTGCTGAAGTAGGTACAAACCAGCTGGCATTTGGTTAAGGTAAAGCTCTGATTTTTGTATGGACTAAATCCTGTTTTCTGAGCTGAAGAACCAAAACTCGTTTCTCATTCCAATAATAGCTGCCGCCAGTCTACCGCATCTGGCTTGTGACCTTTCATCATACTTCTGTGAGTCTGAGTTAGATTCAAAATGTCTTTTAATTCAAGTAATAGGAGAAAGGAATTAAAGAATATAACAAGGGAGGAAGGCTGAATTTTAGATAAAACTTGAAAAGCCAAAAAGAGTATAGGATGGGAAGGTACAAGACATCAGTCTCTGGTGAGGGAGAGCAGGAGACTGGAAAAGGGCAAGGAACATGACCAGAGGCAGTGGGAAAGGACAACACTTGTAACAGGCATGACATGGTTTGTTTGGTATTTACACCTGCAACATTCCTCTCACCAGGGCTGGAAAATTCACCCTTGCCATGTGTTTTGCCCTTGAAATACTTCAGCTCCTTTTGTTCCTGGAGTCATAACATAAAAGAGCTTGTGAAAGCAACCCTGTAAGGGCAAGTTTTGTAAATAAATCTCATTTCCTCTAGGATAGCCCTGTAGCAGGAGGCAGGGAATTTTTGGGGGGGTGAGAAGGGGTGCATGGAGAGCAGTCCTGAAAGAGGATCAGGGCCCTCTGTGACCCCAGGAACCTTTCAAAGCCCAGGCTGAAATTGTGTGGGCACATGCAGTGGGGGACATTGTCTTGTGGAAGTGTGGTGTGAGTCTGGCTGCCAACCCAGAAGGTTTGTTTTGGATCCAGATGCCCTTTGCTGTCCTCTCTGAAGGGCTTTCAGCAGGGTAATATAAAGGTGTTTCTCTGCTGGGTTAATATTTACATCACAAACATACAGTGCCTTTGCTTGGTTACAAACTCCAGTGCATGTAAGTGTGAGGCTTTTTTTCAGAAAGGGTGGCACAGGAAACAGAGGTTATTCTTTGCTATCACTGTATCTGCTAAGAAAAATCTTTAGAACCTGCACTTCTATGCTGAGGGAACATTATTAAGATTACAATGTCAAGCTCTCAAAAGCTTGAATGTGCTGGAGTGGAAGTTGTCTATCTAACCTTCATTTGTACCCTGGTGCCGGTGCTTTCTGATTACCTTATTTACCTCTGGTTTCACAGAGTTCCTGTCTATGCCTTTTTTAGAGGGCATTGAATGAAGGTTGTTAGAGCGAATTAACCTGTTGCTTGAAAGATTCTAATTTAAATTTTTGAAAAAAATCAAAATATGCTTCTTTAGTTGAGGCAGAGAAGCATCACCTCTTCCTACAGGAATATTGTGAAAACAAATGGAGTGTTTGCTCAACAGTCACATGTTTAAATCAAAAATGCCATAAAAATGCTGATGATTCCAGCTGGTAGTCTTGTTTGTCAGTGCAGAACTTGGATGTTGCCTGTGATAAAGTGTGAATGAGTTACTTATATAAAAGTATATATATTGTACCAGTATCCCCTGTAGCTCTATGTGGAAAAATATTATACTTGTATTGCTAAAGTCTGTCATGGGCCCTTATCACATGGGATGATACTGTTCAAAGTTTCCAAACATTTAATAGCCGTAGAACTGGGCTTGAAGTAACAGATTACTTGGTCCTGCGATGTTGTTTTGCTGTGCCTCCAGTCATTATTTGTAAAAATGAAGATAATCACATGAGACTAAAGAAAATATTTGCTTGAGGATCAAAACTTTAGTTTTTTCTCTAGTTCTTATGCTTGTTTTGAAAGCATAAATCAGCTTCATGAGGTATTATAAATCGGCATTTCTTTGATTTTTAAAATTACAATGTTTCTTCTCGTGAGGTGTTTTTATCTTCATTTTCCATTACATTTGGATAGGCCTAAGAGTCTTTTGAATCTTGTTGTGCTTGAAGAGTTAATATGAAATGGCATAGGTGAAGCTATTAATTTAGTTTATAAATGAAGGTAAGAGCTGGAGCCATTTGCAGGCATAGTCAGTGTCATGCACATCATGATACTTGCCCTCAGGAATGGGCTTTAGGCAGATTCCAGGGGCTCTTGCCCCAGACAGGCACAGGTTTTATATATCATCTAAAAGCTCCTTCTCAGAAACACTGGTTAGCCCGATGCAATGCTTTATTGCCAGGACATCTTACATTGAATTCTATAATTTCCAGTCTCTGCTTCCTCTTACTGTCCCACAGAGTTTCCTCAGTACATTATCCCAAAAGGATTCAAGGAGGAGGGAGCACTCTTGGCTTTTGGGACATTAGTTTCTTTCCTGACACCTTCATGCACTGAGTCACTCTTTTTGAAAATAAACCCAGTATGCAATGGGGGCTCGTGAGCATTTGCATGCTGATGGAAAAATATTGTGCACCTTGGCCAGAGGTCAGTTCAGTTCCTTGCCTTGAAAATCCCTCTCCTTGCTAAGCCTCCTGCCCCTCTCCAGCACTGCTGTTCCCCTTTTCCACTCCTGCAGGCATTTGTGCAGGGAGGTTATGATAAAATGCTGAGTGCTGGCAGGGTCAAGCTTAAGACTGGGATTTCCCATGGCAGCTTTGGCTTTGCATGAACAAAGGTGACAGCCCTTCTGCAGTGACATGGGGCCTCTGGCTCTCCTTCACCAAATCAATCCACATCCTGGACATCCATTGCAACACCTCCCTATGTCTTATATTGCCCTACCAGAGGCAGCCTTTATCATTGCTCTGCTGCAGCTCCTGTCACTAAATCAAATTCCACTGTTGTCTCATTTATGCTGAGTACAAATGTGAGGTGAGTAGTCAGCCTAAAGGTTTTTCCTATCCTGAAATCCCCCTTCCTGCTGTGCCTGCAGAGAATTCTATCAGGATAATTGAGTACTCGGGTTAGTGGTCACGGTGCAGTAGTTTGTAGGTTATAGTGGTGATTTTGCTTTTAAGAATTTGAGCCAGAATTGTCAACTTCTTTTGACTTACACACTGAGATCTGGATTTCATCCAGAGCTGCAGCTTTATAATTATGCTTAATAATGACATAACTCATTATATTCCCAAATGGCTGCCTAAACATCAACTGAGCAGCATACTGCTTGCTGGGGCAGTATCTGTACTTTGCATTACAGATAAAGAATTGAGAGCGGACACACACCTTTTGTCTAAGCCCCTTGTGCTGGTTTTGGCTGGGGCAAAACTAACTTTCTTCACAGTGGTTTGTATGGGACTATGTTTGGGATCTGTGCTGAACACGGTTGATAAAATGAGAGATGTGTTTGTTATTGCTGAGCAGAGCTTACACAGAACCAAGGCCTTTTCTGCTTTTCATTCTGCCACTCTGGCAAGGCAGTTGGGGATGCATGGGAGGCTGGGAGGAGACACAGCTGGGACAGGTGACCAAAGGAATATTCCATAGGATATGACATCATGCTCAGTATATGAAGTGAGAGGAAGAAGGAAGGAGAGACATTTGCAGTGATGGTGTTTGTCTTCCCAAGTAACTGTTATGCATGAGGAGGCTCTGCTGGCCGGGAGATGGCTGAGCACCTCCTGCCCATGGGAAGAAGTGACTTAATTACCTGTTTTGCTTTGCTTGTGCACACAGATTTTGCTTTCCCTCTTAAACTGCCTTTATCTCAACCCATGAGTAGTTCTAGATTTTACCCTCCCGATTCTCTCCCTCATGCTGCTGATGGGGGAGTGAATGAGTGGCTGTGTGGTGCTTGGTTGCTAGCTGGATTTAAACCATGACACCCCTCCATTAATGGCAATAAATTAATGTTAAAAGGATGTACAGGATGCAGTGTTTCCTAGATCTGGTCCCTGTTTCTTGTGCACTAGCACGTGCTGGTGAGACATTTTTTCTTGAATGTTTTCCTGTTGAGAACATCAATTTTCCTTTGGAGTTACAGTGGCAGAGGTTCCTGAAGGAAATCTGCTTTCTGTCCAGGTGAAGTTTCCCCTCTAATAGCATTCAGAGGCTCGTGTTGAAAAAAGACCTGAGAATGTGTTCCCCTAAATTATCCCATCTTCCTCAATGAACTCCAGCTGTTTGCTAAGGGCTACTGTATTAAGTTGAAAAGGGCAATTTCTAGTCAATCTGTTTGTTACCATAGAGTCAAGTGCAAGTGGTAATAGAGAAAATGATTGCACCTTTTAAACATAAAAATCGTAAAGAGAAAATTCCATGTCCCTGGCAAATACTAGATTGATTTCCACAGTTTCCATCTTTTCCGCTTACTAATATTCAAGGAAACTTTTTGGACTATGTCTTGGCTGGATGTCTCTGCTTGCAGCACTCTTAAACTGGATGAAACCTTCATTGAGAGAGGTTTTATTGCATGTTTTGTCTTGCTTATGAAAAGTAAACTCCAGTTCTCCATAGAGCCAAATCCAGTCCCAGAAGAGTTTTAGCTGCATGAGGCTTGCATGAACTGGATTTACATTTTCCTGGCCTGGCCTCTATAATCTTATCCTTGATCTCCATGAGTTGGATTTTTGATAATCTCCTTCTTCCCTCTTTGCATCTTTTTCTGTGTCTCCTCCTGTGCTAGACAGCTGTCTGCAGAGCTGGTTTTCTCTGCTGTGGTTCCCTGCGGGTATTTCTGTTGCTTTCCCTCGGTCAGGGTAGAATGGGCTGCTTGGCCATGGTGGGATGTATTTTCCCAGACCATGGTGGGTCTGTCATCCTCCTTGCTGACTGCTAGCCTTTTGACCAGGACACCAGGGAAGCAATGCAGATGCTCATGACCTGTTAATTCCATATCCAAACTCACTGCCTGATACCCAAGGCTGGTGGAAGGAAAAGAGGTGCCCCATGGTCTGCTCAAGGCCACTTGAAAGGATCCAAGGTTTTAGTCTAATACACAGCCTGATGACTGCGAATCTATCTATAGAAGTGCTATGCAGCCTCTGCATCCTACTCTTGAGGTTAATAAGTATATTTAGCAAGATCAGACACTTGCCTCAAAATACTCCTGCAGCAGATTCCTCCTGGCTTGGACAGCAGCACTGCTGCTTGGCCAGAGTTTACTGGATGCTGTTCATGAATAAGAATTGATTTAGAGGCTGGGTTTCTGTTGGGTCCAACCTAATACCCTTGTCAGTGATTTAGAAGGGTGCACAAATGGTGATAATACTGATTTTTATACTTGATGCCTAAATGAGAGGTGTTACCGATATTGGCAAGGGCAAAGAAACACCCCAAGGGGACCAAGAGGGTATTGTGAGAGAGAACTGTAAAATAGGAACAGGGCTATAGGGAGGTCTAGAGGAAGACCTGAAACATGAAAGACTGAAGAGTAATTTAGAAAAGAGCAAGGTCTGAAATGGACTTGGAGGTGACAGGAACAAATCAGCAATAAGTTTCAGTGTGACGTGGCTGTGAATGAAGGATTTGCCATATGGCAAATAATCCTCAAGGAATTATCACAGAGCAGGGCGGACAGGCTGTTTTACTGCCTTGGATGGCTCTGAGGGGCTGTGTACCCCACGAATCGCTCCACAGCACTGGAGGAAGTTTGTGGTGGGGGTAGGGGATGTTGGAATTTTTTTTCTGAACAAGAAAAAAAAAAAGGCAATTTTTAAATCAATTGAAATTGTTTATAATTTTTTGCCAAACGCGATGACTCATTCTGGCAGGCTGCCCTCTCCACCCTCTCTCTCAGACAAACAAACAAAGCCAATAAGTTGCAAAAAATAAAATAATCAGAAAAGATAACAATTCAAAATTTTCCTTTTGGTATATTCAAAACAAAGGGCTTAATGTTTTGGGGTTTTTTTTTAGGACATCATTTCAGAGTTGGGTTGAATGACCATAACTTGAAAAAATGAGGTAAAAATAACTCTTAAAATAAAATGCTTCATTTTGAGTTAAAGAAACATGGTGTTCAGTGAGATGCACTAAGCATACATTTTTTGGCCAACATGAAATTATTTTTTTTTCTATCAATCTCTTGGTTGAGGCAGTGAACCAAAAAGTCAATTATTCACAGAGCTGTAGCAAGATTAAAGTAAGGATGGAAAGCAGAGCTGAAATGAAAAACTGAGGGAGAAAATTTGGGATTCAATGTCCAAGACAATCTTCATTCCTCCTAGTGAAGCATGGTATTTGATGGTGTAAGTTCTCAGGTCCTCTGCCATCAGCCTGATTCGGTGGGCTGCCCTTCAGGAGATGAAACTGGCAGTGTCCTTGTGGCATCTGGGAGTCCCCAGTGGCCAGGGAGCAGAGCAGGGTGCTGTGATGGGTTGGTGTGACCTGAGAGATGTCCAGCACCCATTGGGGTGTGGGAGCCACACTGTGGTGCTCCTGGGGACGAGTACTTACCCCACACTGCTGCTGCTGTAAATGCAGCATAGTCTGGGGAGGGGAAAAAAATAGAAGGGGAAAAAAAAAGGGAAGAGTTGTCTGCCAAGAAGCTGCCATGAGCTCTGCAGAGTGTGACTTTGGGCAGGGATGAGTGGAGTGCTGTCTGCATGCTGCTCAGCTAGGGAAGTGCTGCTGCTTGGCTCTGAGATCTGGGTGCAAGTCTCCTCGGCTGGGCGGGTGGGAGCCAGTGGGTGAGCCGGCAGTGGTGACTGGCTGCTGCTGGGCTCCGAAGATGCTCCTCTTGCAGATTGAAAATGCTGGACACAGCTTTCCTCAAGCAGGCGGTGTTAGTGCAAATACCCTGACTATGCTTTTTGGCTTGGGCTTCCCCCCCCACCCAGAAGTGCTGAGACCTCAGCACACAGACGTCCTAAGCAATAATCCTTACAACACAGGCAAGAGAATCTTATTTCCCATTCTCCCGGTGGCAGAGTCGAGGCAGTGGGATGGCAGGATTTGCCCAACACCATGGTAAGAGTTGGGAGGCAGAGCTGCACTCGCGGCTGCACAAGTTTGACTCTGGCTTCTTTGCAGAGAGAAGAGCGACTGCGGCGCAGCATAAAGATGCATGAGCTAGTTTTATACGAGCCGGCTGGGATGTGCCGTGGCTGGCTGTGGCGGCTCTCGGTGCCTGTTCTGTGCTAATATACCCTTAGAGTAGGGGACAGAAGAGGTGCAGGAAGAGGAGTGTGTGGGCAGGGGCGTGCGGTGATGGAGAGAGGGAACAAGCAAGCTCCTGCATGAACTGCGGGATGCAGAGAGCAACCGAGGGACCATCCCTGGCTGCGGTGCCCTGCGCACCTCCCTGCACCACTCTCGGCATCCCCCTGCTTTTTCTAACGCTGGCCATTATCCGTCAGCAGAGGTAATGAGCTGGAGCGCAGGATGCGTTGGATCTGGGCTGAGCATGCGAGCCCTGCACAAGAGTTTACTGGGGGTAATGTTTTTATTGTTGTTTCAGCCTGTGGCGAACCATTCTAGGTTTCGAGCACTTAATTGCTATTAAATAATTAACCTGCAATTTGAAGACTCTGGTGTGGTGCTGTCTAGAAATAATTTCTTTTTTACACCCCCCTCTCCTAGTTT
>NW_008656165.1:0-2217 GCF_000695815.1 Acanthisitta chloris | reverse complement strand
AGACCCGGCACCAACCCCTGTCCAGACCCACCCCCAACCCCTGCCCAGACCTGAGCCAACCCCTGCCCAAACCTGGCCCCCTGTCCAGCTCAGCTGAGAGGGTGGATGCAGCAGTGGGTCTGGCAGGAACACAGCGCATCAGATCCATTCAGGCCCCAGGCTGGGCTCTTCTGGGGCCTGAGCCATGAGGAAAGGCTCAGGGCTTTTTTTTTTGCCCAAACCCGGCCCCAACCCCTGTCCAGACCCGGCACCAACCCCTGTCCAGACCCACCCCCAACCCCTGCCCAGACCTGAGCCAACCCCTGCCCAAACCTGGCCCCAACCCCTGTCCAGCTGAGAGGGTGGATGCAGCAGTGGGTCTGGCAGGAACACAGCGCATCAGATCCATTCAGGCCCCAGGCTGGGCTCTTCTGGGGCCTGAGCCATGAGGAAAGGCTCAGGTCATGTGTTCAAGCTCCTCACCTGCAGCAGGAGGGGCAGAAATCTTTGCAAACTCCTGCGGCTGTTTGGTTGCAGAGGAAAGGGTGTGAGGACACTGATGGAGTGGTAGCAGTGCCCGATGGGGTAATGCAATGTTTTGATGTGTGTGTGTCCATGTAGAATCATCAAGGCTGGAAGAGACTCTTAAGATCATGAAGTCCAACCCTTAACCTCTCACTGCTGTAACCACTAACCCCTAAACCATGTGCTCACCTATCCCTCTTGCTGCAGTCAGCAGATGGAGAGACTTTCTGCTCTCACACAGCCTGCAGAATGAAATGTGTTCCTGTCAGTTGTCCCATACCCTTTGGTTTAATGGAGTGCAACAAGCTCTGGATGGTGTCTGATTGTCTGTCCTTGGATTCCTCTCTGAAATGGCCATTACTATCCAGGTGCTATATCCCTATCCCAGGAGGTAAATGTGCCATTCACAAGGCCATTCATTTCCAGATGAAGTTGTAGCCTACACGTCTCTCATTTGAAAGCGGCATCTGTATTCCCGAATTCCAAGTCTAGATGTTCTAAGCATAGTTATCCCAAGTACAGTACTAGAGCAGAATTGGTTCCCAAAGCCAGGAGTTTTACCTCTTATGTCAGGCACTTCTGTTTGTTCCATGAGTGTTCCTCAGGCTGTTGGAGCACACAGTTACTGGAGCACACTCTGCAGCGGGAAAGCTGACCCAAAGTAAGGTGGTGACAGTGGATTTATACATTGTTCATGAATGAATTGGATTATAAATACCCCAAGCACAGCATGGACTGAACACAGAGTGGGGGAGCTTTCTACACCCAGAGGTATCAATGTTGCTGAAATCAGAAGTATTTCACCACTCAGCTGTTCCTGCCAGAGGAAGCTTTTCCAAAGGTTTTCTTAGCCATTCTATCGTGCAGGCTTTGGAAGAGGCTCCCTGCCAGTGCTCAGCCCCAGAATGCCACCCTGGTACCTGGATGCTCCCTGAGAAGAGACCAGTCAGAGCTGTGAGGGGCCCAGGGGTTTGGGGAGGGCTCAGACCAGCACCCACAGTAAGGCCAAGCTGTGGAAAGCATCTTAATAGGATAAACGACTTAACCTGGGCAAACAATGGAATATTATTCTCCAGTCAGCTGCTGCTCGTAGCACACAGGCTTTAGCAGGTGGCATTAAAGAGATTTTTTTCCTTTCTTACTGCATGGGCTTTCTCTTGACTCGAGTTTTGGAAAGAGGCAGATGCAGTATTAGTCCCATGAGTGAAAGGGTTTCTACCTATTGAGACTTTCCCATCTGTTGCTCTTGGTCACACAGGACTGCACCTCCTCTCCCAGGCTGCCTGCTCTCAGGTGGTGTCCTTACCTTGAGTCCAGGGGTGAATTCAGGGATTCTTTTCCAGAGATGAGTCTTTCTCTCGTCACCAAAGAGCAGTTCCTGTGGATTTCCATTTTCCATGCAGGCATAAACCTGATCCTACCTAGAAGAGGTCAGAGCTTGTGATGCTACAGCTAAATGTAACTGAATTACTGCATTTTATAAAAGAAAATAGCACATAATCTTTATGCCTATGTCCCCTGAGTGGACGTGATAGATTAAATCAGTACAAGTTCTTCAGTCAGTGATTCACCAGCAGTACATTCTGCCCAGTGTGTGCTGTTGTCACAGAAATAATTGCCTTGAATGACAAAAGCCCATATTGCCCCGAACAAATGGATATTCAGCTGACACCGCAGTGCCCCGAGCTCCATCCCTCCATCCCTCCATCCCCA
>NW_008656164.1:0-6973 GCF_000695815.1 Acanthisitta chloris | reverse complement strand
AACGGAATTGTGTTTAATAACAAAATTTGTATGCAAGCCTGCATCTCAGGCTAAGGATGAGTGATCGGCAGCCAGAAAGTATTAAAAAGCCTCGCTAAACAGATGCTGACAATAGAACAAGACATATCAAATCAGATCTACTTCAGAAACATTAATATACACACGCACACACGCTCGCCCGCGCGCACGCGCCCGGCTCCGCACACCCGTGCTCCTTTCTTCTCAATCACAGCAATATGGGAGACATCAATAAATTTTTATGAGACTTTTAGAAGATCAACACGGTACTAGATGTGACAAAAAAGCAATGTGCCTGTCATGTTCGCTTTGTCGGGGACACTTTAGCCCCAGATGCTGAGCTGCAGTGCCAGCAGGGAGAAATTGAATTTGGCTGGCTTTAATCTGCCTTGATTTGGCAGATGGCTGGGTGTTATGAAATGAGCAGGGATGGAGGAAGGTGTTTTCTCCTGGGGCTATAGCCCCCCTCCTCTCCCAGTGCCATCACCCTTCACCCCCCACCCGGAAATGTTGAAAACATGCAGTTATCCATCGCCATCAGGTCACCCCAAACACCACAGCTCTGTTCCTGGCTATGGTTCCTGGGGACCACTGATGGATGGGTTGGGGCATCATCTCCCACACAGCCCCTTTTCCTCGAGGGGATGTGCTGCCAGATGCTTACTGGGGGGTACAGAATGCCCGCCATGCCCTGCCTCCCAGGTCTAACCCTCTTACTTTCAGGGGGTGGCACAGAGCAGAATTAGTCCCCACTGCCCTCCAAGATGCAGCCCTGGCACCACTTCCAGCCTGTGCCCAAACAATCATGACAGGAAACATTTCTGTCCCTTCTACATCTCCTGCTACACCTTGAATTTCTCAATCGCACAAAGTGTGAAACAACTTTTTTTCTTTTATAATCCAAATGCCATGTTAAAAAAATAAACTAATTTCCTCTCTTTCCTTATTAAAGACATTTAAAGTTATTTCTTTTCAAGTTAAAGATGAAGAGTATCATTAATTCCTCCTAGAAATGGTGTTAGTGCCAGGAAACTGCAGTTTTCAGAATGAGAGTCTCTTTGGTCAGCCAAATGACCAAAACTCTGTTGATGGGACTGATAAGGAAGGAGATTGGTTTAGATAACTTGGCAGAGTTCATTTTATTCTTCATCTGGAGGATTACTAATACCCACCCGCTTCTTGCAATGTAGCTCCACTGTATTGCTAATAAGAGATTGCAACTTGTTTTTCTTTATTTCCAGAGATGGGTCAGGAATGGGCACAAGCCCCGGTTATCCAAGTACCCAGACCCTGTAATATAAGGGTGCTTTTTTCCATCCCACTAAACAGCCCCCCAAATTATAGGGGCTGCAGCCCCCCACTCCTCTTAAGGATGCTGGCAGCAGGCTGAGAATTGAAAGGCCATCAGCAAAGAGAAACCTTCTCCTCCATAAACACCGCAGACAAATTAAAAATGGTAAAAGGGAAATCAAGACCTTTAAAGTTCAAACACTTTTCGGTGCCTTTTAAAGTTTTTTCGCTCTAGGCCCTTGCAGACAGCACAATCTTTGGAGACCTTGGGATTCTCTTTAATCACCCAGCCAGGCTGCAGTGGTCTGAAATGATTACACATTTACATAGTAATAACCCCAACACTCCCCACATTATTTCATGGCTAGCATATTTCCACTCAGCGAGTGATCCATGTGTTTTAAATTATAACCTGTACATAGGAAATTAGTTACTAAGTACGATATTCACGGGCTCGTCTGACACTTCTAATTAAGGTGATTTACACAGAATTATCTTATGAAATAAAAAAATGGTGTTTTGCTAGCTAATAAAATATAATTACTACCCGCTTTTCTAAGTTACAGTTAGTTTTAATCTATTTGGGGAATTGTTTATCTAGTTCATTACAACAAAACAACTTCTTTCCCTTTTAGGCAACCCCTCCCAAAGTACCAAAGAAGAGCAAGAAATGCCTTGGGAAGAAATACCCAGTGATTTGGACAGGCTCCTTCTCTCTATCCTGATGACTTTGCATTTCCAAGTGATACAAGGCTACTTCCTCGCTGGCTCCCTTTCTTTGGGCTGACACCAGTTCTGGCTGTGCATTCATGCATCTCCATGTGTTTGGATGTCCCTGTGGGGACAAAATAAGGTTCCTGCTCTTGTGCTACCAGAGGGCTCTGCCCAGTGCTGCAGCTGCATCACCTGTTCATGGGAGCAGCACACCCAGATCCCCATGCACCCCAGGGTGCTCACTAGGGACCCACTGTTCTTCTACATTAGGATCCATCAACTTTAAGGGGAGCATTTACTACCAGCAAGACCCTTCACAATGAAAGCAGGACTCAGCCTACAGTGCAGAAATACAGATGTCCTTTAATGCTAGGCAGAGATTTGGTTAGGAGTATCTCCTAACCAACTGGGAATCCAATGGCATATCCCTGAGGGAGCCCCAGGGGGCTGTTCAGACCCAGTGCTTCATCATGATGTCATGACATCCCGAAGGGCAGCTCAGCAAGCTGAGTATGTGCCCTCCTTACCCACAGTCTTGGAGTTTCCTCTACCCCTTCAATGGTTGCTATTACACACAGTGTCCTCCAAGTCTATTTATTTTGTTATGGTCCTGACTCTTAGGGTGTGCTTGCCATGGGGAAATAAAAAAGGCAACACACAAGGAGTGGTCCACTATCATCCCCATGAATGGAATCTGCTGCTTCTTCCCACAGGGAAAACCCAGGGCATGAACTGAAGGTTAACTGATCTGATAGTGAGCAAGGTGGTACTTGTCCTTTACCTTTTAAGCTTTTCCTCTTGCAAGCTACTGTAGGAATCTCAGCTTCCCTCCAAAAGAAAAGAGAAGTTTTCTGGTGCCCAAGACAGGAGACAAGCAGAAGGCCTGCTCCCCAGTGGAGATGGCCTTCAGCTGCCAGGAAGACGACCACGACCCAGGGTGTGCTTTTGATGCCCTTAGCCCACCACACGCAGCTAGGGCTCTCACTGACGCCCCAGCCCAGGCAGAAGCCTGGTGCCAGGCAGCTACCCCTGCTACACTATGCCAGCATCAGGGCATCACTGCAGCATCCTGGAGCAAGGGTTGGCAAGCTCTGTTGCAATTGTAGCTGTAGCTTGAGCGAGGAGACTGAGAGAGATAAACATTCTCAGAGAAGAAATCTGTGCACAGAGCAGTGATGGGACTTGCCTGAAGTCTCAATGTAGCAACATGAAGGCCTAAACCAGCTCCAGTGCTGTGCTTCAGCCCACCACAGCTGCTTGGGCTCTCCAAGCATCTTCAAACAAGATTTCTGCGGAGCCCCCACCTAGTGCAAGGCAGGGTTTATGATGAGCATTGCTTGATGAAGGGCTGAGCTCCATATCTGACATAGCAGCATTCCCCACACATAATAACAACTGCATAAGCATAAGTTCCTTGAGCTCAGGCAGCTACAATTGTTTGTGCTTATCCCTGAAGGACATTGCAGCCAGTAAGGAGCAGGTAAGAGGGCTGCTGCCATACAGCTGTAGTCTTCCAGCTCTGCAACTCTCCCAAAGAATCAGTCTCAGCAGCCCTCTGGTTTGAGAGGCACCAGCCACATGCAGCTTCCACATGAGATCCTGCAAAACCAAAAGATTTCTACACACTGCAGCCAATGGATGTATTTCTTAAAAAAAAAAGAAGTCCAGTGGAAATAATTAATTTTTATCTACAGGATGGGAGCCCTGGCAGCAAAGCAAGCCCCCGGCAGAGTTGTATAGATGGCAACACCAGCTGTAAGGAGCAGCTGCTGGGTAGAGAAGGAATTGGATTTCTGTGAATGCCAGTTTAAATAAGTAGAAGTGTCACTTGAAGCCTAAATAAGGAAATAGGAGTTTGATTTTATTGTTTTTAAACTACATCTTGCTGCAGGTGACAGCCCCGGGTGCAGCCAGGTGAGATCCTTGCTGTCAGGGGAAACACACTGGGATTTTTAACCTGTTGGGGCTCCTCCAGCAGCACCTGCATCCCATGATGGGGAAAGGGGCCGAGTGATGGTAAAAAATTGGCAAAGAGGCTGTAGTCAGGGCTAGAAAAACTCTGTACCTACAGTGCCAGATGTGCTTCCCAAATCCTCCCACAGCCAGTATTTGTGAGACCTCAGTGCTCAACACAGTCAGCTGTGACACACCTGACCCTCCAGGGCAGTCACCCACCTCCCACAAAGAGATGGGGCTACAGCAGAAGTGCAGCAGAATCATGAAACAATGGGGCATGACCTGACCATGCTGAAATCCCCTATTTGCTCTGTCCTATTTGCACCCCTGTCTCCTTCTGCCTTGCTAGGTTCTGCTTTATCAACCCCTGGTACATCTGAGCAGAAGCTCAGAGCGTGTAACAGATTTCTGAGTGAGGATGTGATGGTCCACGTGTGCGGGACAAAACAGGAGACTGAGGTGGGGGAGTTGTTTCATTTCTTTCCCACTATTTGAAAAGGAGGTGGCTGGAAAAATAAAAAGAATCAGAGGGAAAGGTCATGCATTAGATTGATCTGGGGGGCTCTTTGCTACCATGACTATAATGACTGCTTAATTATTCCCAGCTCATGCCGCAGTTCAGAAGAGGCTCCACAGAAGACATGCATTGCTTCAGGGCAAATAACTGACCGTAGATTTATTTCTCACCCTTGGGTTTCCACACATCCCTTCCCAGGCCTCCCACTGCCCTGACAGTCAGCAGCAAAGGAAGGCTTTGCCCTCCAAACTCCCAAGTCCCAGCCTGCAAATCCAGGCCCTGGGCTGCAGGTACCATGGGTCCAAAGGCAATTCCAGGAGTGTTTATAGTACTTTTAGGGCACTGCATGAGAGAGGGAAAACATGACCCACACAATTTCTCACTTGCTGTGCTACCCTGGAAGCTCTGACCCAAGAAAAATGCTTCTCACCCACAGATTATGGGCAGCAGCCTCTGTCTTCCCTGAGGTCTGCCATGGGAGAATCGGAATGGGGCATCTCGAAGCAGGGCTGGCAGCTGCCTGGCTTGTGCTCTCTCCACAGGAGAAGCCATGGATGAAGAGCCCAGGCTGTTGTCATTGCCACCCTCTGAGTGCACCAGAGGAAGCTAGAGGATCTTCCCTTTCTGTCCATGATTAATCGGCCACAGTGAGGGGCAGGAACACAAATCAGAGGGGGGATGAAAGAGGATAAATCCATGGTATCAGCAGCACCACATTGGCTAGATAATAAACAGACTCCTCTCCTCATAAATTTCTCTCCATTCCCCCACGTTTCCCTGCCATCAGCACTGGCAGACACAGAGCTGGACTGACTCTGGCCTTTCTGGTCTGCTGGCTAGTGTGGGGAGCTGTGGCTCTGCCAGGGAAGACTGAGACCCTCCACTCCCTTCAGAGACTGGACGCAGCAGGGGCTGCAGGATGGCACAAACTTAAGGGCTTTATATGGTGCATGGGACATCTGAGCTGACCATGGTGAGGTGATCCATACCAGCACATGAAGTGGGTGGGAGAATCACTAGAGATACAAACCACACTTTAATTTATTTGGTATTTCCACTCTCCATCTCAGGCACCCGCAGTGTGGCTTGTTGTCACTGCCCTGGCACAATATGGTGTCCTCACTCCTCATTTGGCTGCAGCCCGTTCACCCACTTCTCCACATCCCACACGACACCTCAGGTGGTCCAGGCCCTGTATGGGTAGCACCAAGAAGCTGTCACTTCCAGGCAGGTTTCTCCAGTGACGAGTGTGTTTAATTTAAATCTGACAGGAGTCACATTGCTGGAGAAAGCTTCAGGTGATACCACCTACCTGGAGATGCATCCATGCCTGAATCTGGACACTCACAACTCCAGGGCTAAGGTTCCATGCCGAACACCTCTGCCGTGGGGTGGCATGAGATGCCTTGCTGCTGCTCTGGGGCAAGACTTGCTCCCCAAGGGATTCAGGGCAGAGCAGGATGTGAAGAACTTCTTCTGCATCCCCAGAGCAGCTCCCCAACACCAATCTGTCTCAGCAGCCTGGTTTTGCTGATGGACATTGGCTTCAGGACAACCCCTGGATGCTGCAGGCTCTCTGAGATATGCTCAGTGCCACTGCCAGGTCTCTCCCTGGAACATCTGGGCATTGCATGGAGGACTCACACCCGGGAAAAGCATACGGGAGACATCACAGGCAATGAACTGCTTGGTTGAACAGCTCTGGGATGCCAGAGCCCCCTGGAAAAGCCTCCAGGAGCCCTGGGAAGGCTGGCTGTTTTCCCCACAGCCAGAGAGAAGGTGCTGCAGGAGAGGTACCCAGTCCTGCCTGCAAATTGTGGTCAGGCACTTAATAGCACCTGTCCCCAGCATCTCCCCGGCCTGGATTTATGCCTGGAGGGGTCACCTCTGGCGAGACTCTAATAACACGACTTTATTAGCTTTCTTGTTCCTTCTTTAAGATACAGTAGCAAGGGGGGAGGAGGGCAGCAGCACCTCGGGAAAGAGCGGGGGGCATGCGGATAGGAAGCAGCTGCCCTCGCGATTCCCCTTCTCGCTGACAAGGGGGAGAGGGAGAAAAATGATGCTCCCTCGAAATTTATCATGCACCCAATTACAATGTTAATTGGCAAGTCCCAGAAATCAATTAATTCGCAAATTTTTTTCAATTAAAAATTAAGATAAATCATAAAACGTTATTAAGCAAAGGCCAAACTCCGTGAACTTTTTTTTTTGTAGGCATCTGAGGTTTTTTTTAAATTTAAATAAAAAAAAGAGCTGTGTTGCCAAAGCCTGATGCCCTTGAGTGCCTTTGCTGAAGCGCAGGGGGCTGTCATCAGCAGGACTGGGCTGAAGACAGATAAAAAAATATCGACCAGTCGGACACACTGCTTCTACTTTATTGATCAGGCAGGAATTTAACTTGCTGTGCATATCCACCGTGTCAGCAAGGGCCACGGGCGAAATTAAAAGTACTTGGCTTGGAGATGTCGCCTTGAT
>NW_008656163.1:0-551 GCF_000695815.1 Acanthisitta chloris | reverse complement strand
AGGATGCTCTAGGCATTCCCACTGCCAGGTCAACACCAGAAGGATGCTCTAGGCATTCCCAATTCCAGGTCAATGCCAGGAGGATGCTCCAGGCATTCCCAATTCCGCATGCCCCAGGCATTCCCACTGCCAGGTTAACACCAGAAGGATGCTCCAGGCATTCCCACTGCCAGGTCAATACCAGGAGGATGCTCCAGGCATTCCCAAATCCAGGTAAATGCCAGCAGGATGCTCCAGGCATTCCCCCTGGAAACTGGATGAGGCAAAGAGTCTGTGGCAGGATATTTTCCAGGAGGTAACTGCACCCTCAGGCTATGAGTGCATCAAGCCCTGAGCAAACCTGGGGAATTTGCATAAGCCTCGAAGTTTAGGAAATGCACAAAGGAAGAAAGTGAGAGCAGCTCTGGCTCTGTCTGCAGCACTGCCAGAAATTCTCCACGTTTTCCCTGCTGCCCAAGGCAGCTCTTACGCAACAGCAGCTTTTGAGAAAGCCTCAGCAGAGACAGTTTTCCCTCCCTTGCGTAAGAGATTCTCCTTCCACCACAGATCCT
>NW_008656162.1:0-419 GCF_000695815.1 Acanthisitta chloris | reverse complement strand
TGGATCCCTTCCAGCTCATGGTATTATTTTGCTTAGTAAAGACTCTCACCCTGCAGCACTCAGAGCCAGGGGACAGCAGCCCTGGCCACCACCTGCTTCTGGAGACATTCTCCAGTCCCCCAGTTTGGCTCTGGGGTCACAGTGGGGTCACCCCCACTCCCACCCATCACCCACGGACCCTCCTGTGCTGGCTGGAGCTGTGGCTGCATCGTGCAGTGACACCGATGGGTCTGTGCTGGCAGAGCTCAGGGGAGAGCAGCACTGCCCCCAGTGCCCCCCGTGCCCGCACAGACCGGGGTGACTCGGCGCTTGGGACAACTTCTAGCGACAAAACGCCCTAAAGCTGCCAAAACACTCACAGCAGGAGCCACCACGGGCTGTGTCACCCTATGTCACCCCGGGGACCAGTTCCCACCGCG
>NW_008656161.1:0-2342 GCF_000695815.1 Acanthisitta chloris | reverse complement strand
TCCAGAGCTATTCCAGCTCCCACAGAGTCTCTCCACGCCGGGATGCTGCTGTGGGGTAATCCCTGCATCGAGCCTCCCCGGATGCTGCCGTGGGGTAATCCCTGCATCCCACAGAGCCTCTCCACGATGGGATGCTGCCGTGGGGCTATCCCTGGCTCCCACAGAGCCTCCCCACGATGGGATGCTGCCGTGGGGTAATCCCTGCATCCCTCAGTTTCGTGGCTGGAGTTTTTCCCGGCGGGGGAGGCAGCACACCCCGTCCCCACGCCGAGCCGTTGGACACCCTCGGCGGTGCTCCCCGCTAAAAACCTCCGAACAAAAGCTCAGTTCAGAGTCGCTGCTGAATAGATTAACAAGATTTCCATAATTAGGGCGGGCGGGAACAATAGGATTCTCCCTGCCCAGCCCCCCTGGCCGCCTTTGTCTTGCGCTGGGGATAATGGGCAGCAGTGAGGGTGGGAACCGGCCTGGCCATTTGGTCACTGGACAGTAATTTTCTCACACTGCCAAGGGGAGCATTGAAACATCTGTCCCGCTCCGCCGCTCATTCACGTCCCATTTCAGCCCTGACAACTCCTCCCTGCTCGCTGCCCTCCCCCTTTCCCCCCAGCTTTTCCAGGCTGCAAACAGCTTTTCCATGGATTTGGCGTTTTCTTCTCCCAAATGCATCTTGTCTTTAAGGTGTCTGTTGGTTCCTTGGCATTGCAAACTTGCACCCGTGTGTCCCTCCTTGCTCCTCTCCTGGCAGCAGCTCCAGGGTTTGGGAATGGGGCTGGAGAAGCTCATGCCATCACAGGGAGCTTCCAGGCCACCTTCTTCCACACTCTTGGAACAGCAGTTCCCATCACTGGGCTCATCTCTAGATGGCAGTTTTATCTGATGCCTGAGCAGTGGAGTTCACGTGTTGGGATCAATCCATGGGGAGCAGCCAGATGATCCCTCGCTGTGCAGGGACCGTGTCCTTCCTCAGGGTGTGTTGTCCTTGGAGATGCAGCTCACACTGCCCAGTGCTGTATTCCAGGACAGAGATAGATTTCCTTGGGCTGTGTGCTGCTGGGTCCTCCCTTCTCCTGGAGGGATGGCTGAGGGTCTCCACGTCACCGTTGTGGGCAGCTGCTCCTTGACTTGAGAGGAAACAACCTGGGCTTGCCCCTGGAATTTGCTGGTTGTGGTGGTTTCATTTGCTTCCTGCCATGGTCTGTGCTGAGCCTGGTGCTGTGGTGGATGCTGGAGTGGTTGGACATCTCCTGCTGCCCCCAAAATGCCAAACCCTGTGCATTTGCAACCTGCTCTTTTTTGGAGGGCAGAAGCAGCCGCAGCGTCGCACAGCACTCTGCACCCACTGAGCGAGGATGGAACCTCCTGGGGCTTTAATTCCTTAAAGGAAAAAGCTGACTAAAAATGTCTTATTCCCCACAGACTCACCCAAATGCTCATTTTTCAATTTAAAACTTCCCAATGCCTTTGCCCCCACGTCCCCCCGTGCCCAGCCAGACCCCGTGAGGCTCCGGGAGGATCCGCTGCGCGTTTATCCATGGGGAGCTCTTTGATAATGGCCATAAATGCAGGAGGAGTCCTGCTCAAGCCATGCAAAGCTGCCATCTAAATCCTCTTGTGGAAGTTTGATATCCAAAGTGGAAGCACAAATGCCTTATAAGTCAATTAAAGCATTAAGTAATCTAATTGTGCGATGGCCACAAAGTGGCTTAAAGGCTGCGAGCGGCGAGTGAGTGGGGCACGAGGTCCCTGCCTGGCTCTGGCGTCAGCATCCCCCGAGGCACTGGGGGGGACAGGGAGGGATCACGGCAGGGTGGGAAGGAGGGGATGCTGCCACCACCCTCGGGGGACACTGGTGTTTGGGGGCTGGAGCAAGAGAGAGTGGTGCCAATGGCATTGGTGTGATGTGGAGGTCCCTGTGGTCTTGGGTGGAAGAATTTCTTCATGGCAAGGATTAAGCATTGGAAGGAGCTGCCCAGGACGGTGGTGGAGTCATCATCCCTGGAGTAGTTCAAGGAATGACTGGACATGGCACTCAGTGCTTTGGTCTGGTTGACAAGGTGGAGATTGGCCAACGCTTGGACTCAGTGGTGTTGTAGGTCTTTTCCAACCTCTGTGACTCTGTGAAAATCCAGAGTCAGCCGCAGCAGGTGTTTGCAGCTGGGGGCTGTGATGGGGCGCAAGACAGGGCAGCACGGCAGTTTTTTGGGGATGCGGAGAGGTGCTCATCCTTGTTTAACCGGTCTCACCCGCACTGCCCCGTGCCCACAGGTCTGTCGAAGATGCACTGGTCACCAGAGCATGCCCAGTCCCTGAACCAGTGGCCGGAGCAGCACCTGGATGTC
>NW_008656160.1:771-5460 GCF_000695815.1 Acanthisitta chloris | reverse complement strand
GCCGGGCGGTGCGGGCTGGGGGGTGGTCCGGGCACGGTCGCCATGGCAACGCGCATCCTTGTACGGTCCCCGGTGTCCTGTCCTCACTGTCCTGTCGTGGCGATGAGCACCCCTCGCAGGCACACGCACCATTCGGGAGAGGTTACTGGCCGGTATCTTGCACCCACCCTGTGGCCTCACCCAGCCAATTAGGCAGTGCCTGCGCAGGGAATAGCATCCAGGATTAATTAAGACAGCTCCTATCTCCGCAGTTCTGCTTGGTCCAACTCTGCCTAAAAGCCACAGAGAGGCCACAAAGGGTTTGGTGTAAGGGCAGCCATGCTCTGTGGGTTACTGGCTTTACAAATCAGCCTCCTCCTGTAGCACTCGGAGAGAAGTTACCCCCTGGCCCATGGCACCTTGGGAGCTCAGGCAGCCACATCAGGGGTCAGAGCTCCCTACCAGCCCTGGGACTGATCCAGACCTTAGTGAGGGCCCCTATTCCCTAGACATGGAAACATCCAAAGTGCCATCCCTATGGCTGAGACTCAGCTTTCATCAACAGTTGGCCTTCAGCTACTCACAACCAAGTATCCCATCCTACATGCCTAAACCCTTTACTCTCCTCCATGGGAAGGTGATGTGTTGAGGTGATTTATGGGTGAGAGCCGGTGTCCTCCCCAAGCCCCATTTCTCACCCCCTTTTTGTGTGGAGCAGGGCGAAGTCTAAAAACGGAGGGAGATCTCTGAGGGAGAAACTGGACAAAATAGGACTAAACCTGCCAGCCGGGAGGCGTAAAGCTGCTAACGTTACCTTGCTCACGTCACTTGTGGAGGGTAAGTGACTCAAAGGGTTGCGAGGGCTCATTTGGAAAATGTACCTGTTGCTTTTACCATACGGGAGAAGAGATGATGTTGGTTCGTTTGGGGTGTTTTCTCTTTCCCCGGAGTCCATGCTGCTCATTGGCATTTGGAAGGGCATTATTTTCTATCTTTTAGGAAAACAGCATGTTAATTGTGTACCTTTGCTTTCTGTTTTAACCTGAAATGGGCTTGTGCGAGTCCTGCAAACTCAGCAGTGCATTCTGCCATTTATTTGCTTTTAAGTTTCTGAGTTAGATGTTTTCAGGGCCCCATCTTGCTCACTCATTCAAGTGAGCAATCCCTTCCCTGAGTAAGCAGCTCTCATTGGGAGCAGCATGGGAAGGATCCCTGTGAAGGGGGGCTGAGGGCTTAGCCCCGTAAGAGACCTCTGAGTGTCTAGCTGGAAGTTCAAGACCGCAGAGCCTCACTGCTGTCCTTCTGCCACAGGTGGAGAACCAAGCAATTTTAAATGTCAAAAACTGCATCTACTTTAAGTTTGTTCTCCCTCCCAGCCTGCAGCCACATAACAGTAAATCATTTAACTTTTCTGACATCTGCATTTGAGAAATGCGTGACCATTACTTCCTGAATTAATTTGGGGATCCTTGACCTCAGCCATGAATTAACGGTGTCCTGAAAGCCTCGAAGTT
The DNA here is from genome assembly GCF_000695815.1 of Acanthisitta chloris. NCBI lineage: Eukaryota > Metazoa > Chordata > Aves > Passeriformes > Acanthisittidae > Acanthisitta > Acanthisitta chloris. The sequence goes on along the minus strand of NW_008656160.1, from coordinate 3,967 downwards.
GCACACACACACACACACACACACACACACACTCCCTTTTGGTTCTCATTTTCTGAACACATGTTCCCTTGGCTATATTGTTCTCCTCTACTTTGCTCTGGCCAGAAAAGGTGCAACTTACTTTTAATGCTGTGGGATGTCGTATGCTGTCTGAACTGAGAGGTGGGAAGCTCAAGACTTTTCAGTCATTTAGTTTTGAAGCAGTAGCTGTGTCATACCGATTGGCGCAAAGGATGCCTGAGGCCTGCAAATAGATCCATCTCCTTTCCCCTTACTTACGAGTTCAACTGCATTTTACACCAGTTTGCAAAGCGCTTTTGAGCTCAACTCAGGCTGTGCAGGTTTAGCTTAAGTTTGGTTGTGTAGGAGGGAATTTGTTTTGTTGTTGCTTTGCATTCTGCTAGAAGTGTTTCATGTTCAAAGGGATGGGGAAGGAAGCGCTGCACGATGCCAGGCTTCATTAAAAAAATGTTTAAAAAACCCACCAGGATGAGTGAACAAACTATATTTCTACCGTGTGAAAATTACCGCGTCTTCATGTTTTTGAAAAGGCTTTGCAATTGCATTGACATGCTGTAGTAAAAAATCACGCGGGGAAAACTTGTAAAAAGTCTAGATTTCGTAGATGCTTAACATTATTTGTGATGTTAATGAATATGGAGAAGGTTTTATGGTAATCTATTGTTCTGTTTGGCTTTCACATACAATGGCTTTAAAAGAATGATTTTTAAAAAAAAAACCCAAAACCAGAGGCCTGATCTTCAGATAAGTTAGTGATGGTGGCTAATTTTGGGGGGATGATAGTATAAACATTGCTGGGGCTTTGAGTCCTGTAGCGATGAGGCAGTTTCTAGAGTACTGTTATTGTTTATGATCCGCTCCATTTTATGGAAACAAGCTCACTGGACTGAGGCTTTGAAGCTCTAATTGGCGCATGCGTTCTTCCGGAGCTAGAGCTAATGGCAGGAAGCCCTGCAGTAAAAACCAACTGGTTCAGGAAATTAAAACCAAAGATTTGAAAATCAACAAAACAGACAGACTCAGTGGAATGACCCTAAAATTCTCATGGTTAATCGTTTGGGGGTGAACATATAATTATATGCGATCAAGTTAAATTTTAAACACTTAGCTGTTTAATGCATTTTATTTAGAAGAGCTCTAGGAGTAATTATGATCAATATTAATCATTGATGCATTGCAAAAGAATATAGAGGTATGGGTGAGGCAAACACATTTTCAGAATAAATAGCTGTGAATAAAATGTACATAAATGGCTCTCTATAGGTATGGATATATAAATTGAAGCACACATTCTAGGTGGATGGATCCTGGCTGTCTAAAAGTGTCTCTTAGTGAATGTAAACTTTCAAAAATTCTTATGCGAGATTTTACTTGTAACGATTGTCATGAAAATATACATTTACATTGCCTTCCACTGAAGCAAAGAAAACTCCTGCAAGATAAGATGTGATTAGCCTTTCTTGCCCTGCCTTTTTCAAAGAGAAAAACTCCAAGCCTTTTAGAAGAAAAGCCCAAGTAGAATGTAGTGCGCGTTTGTTCCTAATGGATTTTAACCTTGGTGCAGTGTGTACTGATGAACTGTGTGTTTCTTTCTATCCCCACCCGTGCCTCCCTTTTCAGGAGAAGCAGTACATCTAGCTAGAGATTTTGGGTACGTCTGTGAGACAGAATTTCCTGCCAAAGCAGTAGCTGAATTTCTCAACCGACAACATTCCGATCCAAACGAGCAAGTCACAAGAAAAAACATGCTTCTAGCTACAAAGTAAGACATTTAACTTTCTGGCACGTTGCTCAGAAATGAGGGGAGGGCGACAAACCTGGGTTTGGGGCTTTTATTTTTGAAAATGTTTGTTTGCCACAGAACCAGTGGTTGAAGGTTTTGCAGATTGCGAGGGGGTGTATTTGCCCTCCTGGTATAGGAGGGCTCTATAACTCAGCTTGGTTTCCATCAAGTCAGTTTGTGCAGGTTACCTTGAAAGTGAGTCTTGAAAATTGTGGATGGATGTTTAGTTACAGGAAAAGCAGTAATTCTTTAGAGCAAAACATTTTCTGGGCCTATTCACTTAGCTTATCATTTTAGGTAGAAGGAGAAGGCTTCCCATTGACAGTAAAATAAAACTAGCACATTAAACTGATTTCAGTTCATAAAAATCAGCAATGGTTCTTTCTGCCTAAGCAGCTCTGTTACTTAGTGAATATAGGGATATTAAAAATATATTTTAAATGACAATCTGTACGCAGTTAAAATCCTAGCAGAGTTTATCATTGGTGGGGCTGCCTAGACTTCCAGGTGGTGCATGAAAAGAAAATGATTGTTTTGATATGTTTGCTGGAAATTAAAAGGGTCGTTTAGTAGCCCTTAATTACCAATGGAGGTGTCACCAAAGGGCACAGTGCCAGAGGACACAGGCAGAAGATGGAAGTCAGTTTATGGCTGGAAGACATTAATGTGTTTTAGAATACAAACTATTTCAACACGCCTCTGAGCTCTCTTGCTGTAAGGTGTGGTATTTCCCCAACCATTTGTGCAGTGAGAGGATGATATAACCTATCTTCTGCTCTGTGCCCTCATATCCTCTCTTCTCACCTCCCTGGAAGGAAATTTCCAGACCCTGGTTAGCGTCAGCCTTCCCCTCTGTGGGAAGGTCCCTTTGGATTTGGAGATAGAGATGTACATATAAATGTTTCAGGATACCCTAATTTAAAGCCTCAATTCCCCTCTCTGCCCTCACTCATTCTTCCTGAGACAGAGGTGTGTTTTTGCCTTGTGAAAGAAGAGGCCCACACCTCTCTCCAGTTCCAAAACAAAAGGGATCTTCCAAGTGTCCCTTTGGATACCACAGTCCATCCACCTTCCAGCCTGCTGGGAAACTTTAAAACTCTTCAACTGCTCCAAAACCCAGCTGGGCAGGGATGTGTGTTTGTGGAGAGGGTATTGGGGGGCTGAGATATGAAGATCAGCAGGGGTAGGCAGGAGACATGTGTCTCTGTGGGCCTGTTATTTGCCTGTGCGTTGGCTGGGGTGTGATGTGTGGTGCTCACTTGTGTGTGCATGCAAGGAGAAGGGAAGAGCTTTCTGAATTCTGGGGAAGTGTGAGAATTAGGGGGAAGGATGTGTAGAGAGGAGAGGGAGAGGCAAGAGAGTGTGTGCGCGCTCAGGGGCAGCAGCCCCCTT
>NW_008656160.1:0-713 GCF_000695815.1 Acanthisitta chloris | reverse complement strand
TGCTGCCGCCAGTGATGGTTCATTTCTCTCCATCTCTCTTCCCCTCCCTCCCTCCCTCTGTCTCTCTGCTCCATTTGTGCTACAGACAGATCTGTAAAGAGTTCACCGACCTGCTGGCTCAGGACCGATCTCCCCTGGGGAACTCGCGGCCCAACCCCATTTTGGAGCCGGGCATCCAGAGCTGCCTGACCCACTTCAACCTCATCTCGCACGGCTTTGGGAGCCCGGCGGTGTGTGCTGCCGTCACCGCCCTGCAGAACTATCTCACCGAGGCGCTCAAGGCCATGGACAAAATGTACCTCAGCAACAATCCCAACAGCCACACAGACAACAGCACCAAAAGCAGCGACAAAGAGGAGAAGCACCGAAAGTGAGGATCCCCCACATATGCCCTCCTCTCCCGTCCCCCTCGTAGCCCATCGATCCATTCATCTCCCTCCTCCCTCTCCCCTGCACCCAGCACCCGGGGCTACATCAACAGAATGAGCGTCCTTCTGCCAGTCCTGTTCTCTGACTCTGCAGGACTGCTCGGCCCTCTCTCCACACCCCTCCCCAGCATCCACATTTCCATTTGTTCCCTCTTATATTCTTCCCCTCTCCCCACTGCCACCATCGTTTTACCCCATTTTGGAGCCTAAGAGAACAGAACAGGGGGACGGAGCCAGCAAAGAAAAAAGTTCTGTCTTGAGTTTGTGAACTTTTTTTTTTAAATA
>NW_008656159.1:2889-3199 GCF_000695815.1 Acanthisitta chloris | reverse complement strand
GAGACCCCACCTGGAATATTGCACACAGTTCTGGTGTCCTCAACATAAGAAGGACATGGAACTGTTGGAGCAAGTCCAGAGGAGCCCACAAAGTTGCTAAGAGGACTGGAGCATCTCCCCTATGAAGACAGGCTGAGGGAGTTGGGGCTGTTCAGCCTGGAAGAGAGAAGACTGCATGGAGACCACAGAACAACTTTTCAATATCTGAAGGGACTACAAGGAGCCGAAGAGGGACTCTTTTTTCAGAACCGCTATGATAGGACAAGGGATAATGGATTCAAACTGAGGAAGGGAAAGCCTAGGTTGGAAG
>NW_008656159.1:1776-2736 GCF_000695815.1 Acanthisitta chloris | reverse complement strand
GGGGGTTGGGACTAGTTGATCTGTAAGATACATGGCAACACCTAAATTCGGTTATCCTATGAACTTTTCATAACAGCACAAAGGAAATTGGTCATATTATTACTTACTCTTCTGAATTTTAATAACCTGCTGAAGAATTTGAAGCGTAACTTCAAAACTGTCATATCAGAAATGGCAATAAATGTATATCCTGGATGTATAAGCAATAGAAATACATGTTGAAGAGAAGTAGAGGCAGATGACCTGAAGAAAAAGATGATCCAAATGCCACTGGTCTTCACTGGACAATATTTCCCAGTGATTACAGGTAAAATGAGAGGTACAGAGACTAACTTTTGCTGACCTGAGACTCATCAGTATAAGACCTACTTGTGGAATCTTCTTTTTCCTTTTAAATTACTGGAGGGAAAGTGATCATTCAGATATTTATATGTGAGTGGAGAACAGAAGGAAGATTTCTGAGGGTGGGATAATCATGCCTGAAGCACATTAGGAACTTAATTTTTAATTTCATTCCAAGCCATCCCACATTCTTTTAAAGCAGGCTACTTTTCATGGAAGAATACTGTGCAAAAGAAAAAAAAATGTTAAAAGAAGTCCTAAAGCAAAAGGGTTTTAATTTAGCAGACATCAAGAGAAAAAAAGAACATTGGAAAACAATTTTAAGTAAGAGTGATAGCTGTAAACTTTAGCAAATATTGTTCTGACAATAAGCAAAGTGACTTCAAAGTTCAGGTTTGACATTCTAAAGCAATCAGTGAAACCTAAAATGTGAAATCTGGTGTAGCCATTAATTCCATCTTAGAGATAAAGGAAAGAATGTCAGACATGCAGATGAGACCAGAAAAGGTAACTTAACAAGGATTTTCTAGATTTTATCTTCAATGTTTTGATTGTCTTATTAATTAAAAATCAGCAAGAATTCAGTAAAGATGGAATGGCCTGCTTAGAAATCTTTCA
>NW_008656159.1:0-1748 GCF_000695815.1 Acanthisitta chloris | reverse complement strand
GTTTGTGCTGCTTTTTTTTTTTTTCCTTGTTTCATTTTTCTTTTTGCATTTTGTTTTGCTCCTTCAGACGTAAGTTTTCTTAAACATATAAATTTAAAGGAATTGAGTTTTTGTTTCAAGATCCAGACTAAAGATTTCAAAGAAGAATGTATTAAACATCTATTGAGTCCTATCAGTTCAGAATGATTGATTTCAGGGAGGTTTCAGGGAGTATATCCCAAAGTAGCAGCAAGAAAGAACATTTTGACTGGGATTTTGGTGGGGGTTTTTTGAGATACTGAACATCTCTGGGGAACTCATAAACTCTGTTGACTCTCAGTCAATTCAGAGATGGATCATGGTTTGTTTTATACATTATTGCACAGGACTTGATCCCATCAAAGTCCCATAAAGTGGATAACAAAATCTCCCTCTCAGTAATGGGCCTGAGATTACTAAAACAGATTCTAGGGAAGAAAGAAGTGGGAAAAATTAAAGAAAAAGATTTTTTTCCTAACACAGTGCTTTTGGCATGCAATACTGAGATGAAGTTCACAGCACTGAACATTTAGGGATTTTGTCAATGGGGAGAATCTGCTCTGCAGCATAGATACAAGTGCCCTAGAAACAAATTCATGGAAATTAGCAAGGATCTGCTTTGACTTATCAAGAATAAAAGAGGAAGGGGTGCATAAAAACATGAGATCAACCTTAGTTTATCACATTTAAGCTAAAGATTAAAGCCAAGGATGTACTATAAGATAGCTCTTCACAGCTAACCAAGTATTCTGTCCCTGAAAATATCATGAAAGTGTTACCTAAGAGGAAAAAAATTCAGGTCAGGCATGCAGAAGCCTTGCCCAGCTATTAGCAAAGTTTAGGGTTTTCCTGAGGCAGAGACAATCTTATATCTTTGATTTTAAATAGCTTTAAAAGAATTTGTTCATGTTACCTTTGGTTGTATGTGTACTGCATCAAGCTTCCTCCCTCTATTGCATCCTGGGCCTGCCTGGGTCTGTTGCAGCTGGAATAATAAAATTCAAAAGCAAACAAAATGCTTGATGTTTTAACTTAAAATTCTGTGTGCTGGGACTCACAGATCAGGTGATAACCTTATTCTCTTATTGTAGTGTAAAGTGACCTTGCCCATCAGTCAAATCTCCTCAGATTAAGAGTGTTAACTTGGGTTACTGGAGCTTTTAAACTCTCCTTTTTTTTCTGGTCTATATGCACAGGTATTTAATTTCAGCTCTCATAACATATTTAGCAGCTAATAATCTGAAAACACCTGACAGATCAACCTTATCCCATGGATTTTGCTGGAATTTGGCTGATGAGCTGTTCATGAGGATTTTCTTTATTGTAGACGGTGAGAGAAAGGGAACAATCCATTTCATCCTTAATCTAAAATCTCATCTAACCTAAAACAGATCAGATGATTTAGATGACTATTTCTCTCCCTTGGTTATAATGGGGGATGTTAGCATCTGACACAGCAGTCCTATTAAGTTATGGGTATGCTAGGGTCAGTGGAGAGTGGTGGAGTGACCTATGTTTCTTCTAAATTACGTTATTGAAAAAACATTGCAAATATGATAAAAATAAAGTCACCTATGGCCTTTTTTCTGTCAGTGACCTTATATTTTTTTATATCTTTTTGCATTTCTGTGTGATTAAGCAATTATTCCCACCTGTTCATGTACACAAACACATAGAATCATAGAATCATAGAATCAGCCAGCTTGGAAAAGCCCTCCAAAAAGATCAAG
>NW_008656158.1:3492-5670 GCF_000695815.1 Acanthisitta chloris | reverse complement strand
GGGTAACAGGGATCCCCCAGGCTGTGCTGGGGCTCTCCATGGGGTGCTGCACCCTGGGGCACAGGGAAGTGCACAGGGGGGAACACAATGCTCTGGTTACACCAGTGTCTCTGTCCTGGGTCACCTTGGCAGGAGCTGGAGCAGAAATGATCTGCTCCTATTTCCTGAGGTGCAAACAGGGAATCAGGAAGGGGCATCTGATGAAAATCTGGAGTGAAGGAGGTGGATGCAGGTTTGGTGCTGTGAGCCCAGCCCTGCTCCTCCCTGCACCCTCCTATATCCCACGAGGGTGTTGGAGGATGACCTTGGGGTGCTGCGCTGTCCCTGGGCTGACCATCCCTGTTGCTTTCCTGGGGAATTGCCCTCTAGGGTGACCTGCAGGCCCCCAGGAACCCCAAGGGGATCCAGACCTCTGCAAACCATGAGCCCACACCACATCCCAGCAGGAGATGTTAGGGAAGGGACCAAACACGCATGTGCCTCAGAGATGAAAGTTTATGGAACAAACAACATGCCCAAAACCACACAGCAAACATCCCCACAAAGATTCGCCGGCACTGTGCCTGGCTGGGGCTCTGCACTGGCCTGGAAGGGCACTGGGAGCACAGTTTGGCTTTTGTCCTGGTTAAACTGAGCAGGAGATGGAGCACCTTTGGGTGGAACCTCTGAGGCTCCGTGCAGCCACCCAAGGAAGAGCCTGGGATGCTCAGATCCTCCCAGAAGTTCTTTTAGGACCTCTTTTGGTTCAGAAATCATGCTGGAAACCTGGAGCTGAGGCCCCTGTTGCTCCCAGCTGATTCTCTGGCTCTGCTTCTGACTCATAGCTAAGTGCAGGGTGTGAAAGGCAAGGCTGACTCGCCCACCATAGCCCATTCCTGCGGTGTCTTTCCCCAGGCAGAGTGCAGGATAATCCTGCAACTTCTCCAAGCTCTGGTCAGGAGGTTTAGCTGCAGAGATGCTCAGGAGGTCACAGATCTGGAGCTGCAGCAGACACCGAGCCTAGAACTGCAGCACCTGAGCACAGTGTGTACCCACACAGTCAAGGCAAAACATGCTCTTTTTTTCCCCTTTCTCCTTTTTTTTTTTCTTCCCTTAGGACATTTTTGGTGGTTGAAGCCTCTCTCGGGCTGCTGGGATGGTTGGCTACTGGCAGGCTGGTGTAATTAAGGGCAGTTAGGGGAGTGACAGTGAGTGTTGTTTTTAATTAAGAGGCTGCTTGGCCAGCACCAATGAAGGTGAAGCAGAGGAAGGACACGCTCGTTCCCAAACTGTAAATCAAGCTCCGCAGCTCCAATTTACAGCTTGCCCTGCACTGTGGCCGTGTCCTGCATGGGGATGAGGGTTTGGGCTGCATCCTGGCTCTGCTCCCCACGGCTGGAGCTGCTGCTGTGCTAGGCTTCGGCGCCGGCTGGGGGGGGTTCCCTCTGGATGCCCCCTGCCGAGCCCTGGGACTCCCAGTGCAGCCCATGCTGCTCTGCAGCAGTGGCAGCATCAGCACCCAAGAGTTTTGCTCAGTCCTGCAGGGCCAGAGGTGCCTGGGGCTGCAGACCAGCTGCCCCCCCAGGCAGGAGCAGCCCCCGAGCCCAGGAGCGAGTGCCTGGCTGTCCTCGGCACACACGGCTGGAGAGCAATGCTGGAGGGGCTGGAGGGCTCAGTTCTGGGTGCCCTCCAGCCTGTGCTGCAGGGCAGGGCCCTGCTGGGAGCGTGCTGGCCGGGTGGTCTCAGGGGGTCTTGGGACAAACTGCTTCTTGTAGAGAGCACTGCTGTACTGCAGCTCCGGGGTCACCAGCCGCCGGCACGTGCGCTCCAGCACCTTGTCCAAGCCCTGCTTGACGTTATAGCCCAAGATCTTGGCTCCACCGTGCTGCAGTGGCCGCAGGGATGAGTCCTTGATGTCCTTGAGCGTGCTGGCCGGGTGGTCTCAGGGGGTCTTGGGACAAACTGCTTCTTGTAGAGAGCACTGCTGTACTGCAGCTCCGGGGTCACCAGCCGCCGGCACGTGCGCTCCAGCACCTTGTCCAAGCCCTGCTTGACGTTATAGCCCAAGATCTTGGCTCCACCGTGCTGCAGTGGCCGCAGGGATGAGTCCTTGATGTCCTTGGGGGCCACATGTGCCCTGCCCTGCAGGCAGGTCCTCGCCAGCTCCACCTGCCTCGCCCCGACGGCCTGCCCGCCCTG
>NW_008656158.1:0-3430 GCF_000695815.1 Acanthisitta chloris | reverse complement strand
GGGGTGTAGATCTCCCAGTCTAGCCTGTTCCAATCCTTTATCTTCTCCACGATGGTGTCTGGGAGGGGGGACTTGGTGCTGTTGTCCCTGATGTTGAGTGGGAAGGAGACGACGCTGTCCAGGTCCCAGCACAGTGCCTCCTTCAGCAGCACCATGGACTCGTCAAAGTACTCAGAGATGAGGAGCAAGTCGAAGGACGCCTCGATGGCCTTCAGCATGAGCTGCACCCGCTCAGGGGATGCCTCTCCATTGGGGTTGAAGCCAAAATCAAAGGTCATGAGGTTCTTGGCGTAGTGGCTGTCGCCGCGGGTGGAGTTGTAATAGTGGTAGGGCTGTCTGAGGAACTCCTCCAGGCTGCGGACATGGGAGAAAGCTGATGCTCCCTTGTAGTACACGAAGGAGGACTCCATGAGCTGCACAGGGTTCCTCAGGATGGAGAAGTAGAAGGCAGAGCTGGACACCACTTTCTGCACCTGTGGAGGACAAAAAAAGGAGGGTTTAAAGGTGGGTACGGAGAAGGGATCTGCTTGCCCTCTGTGGCCTACTGAAAGTCAAAGCACTCACTGGAGTTAGAGATGGTGAGTGCTGGGGAGGGTTTTGGGGTGCAGCTCATCAAGATGCTGTGGGGAGCCCCAGAAGAGCCACCTGGGGGCAGCAGTGGCCAAAACTCCCCACTATGTGCTGCCACAGTTGGGTGGCATGTGCAGGATGGAGATACATCCTGTCTTGCCCCAGATCTGTGTGTCAAGTGGTATCCAGAGGAGTGGATGCACTTAAGGTGTTCTTCTCTTGCAGCTGGTGTTCTCTGGACCTGTCCAGGGAGCAGGACATCTCCAAGGGCTCACCAGGCAAAACAAGATGGTAGTTGCTGATTGCTACAGATGCTGCCTCCCATCTTGTCACAGCACAGGGTTTCATCAAACCTGCTCACAGAAGCTCTCAGGAGATGCCTACAAAATGCAAAGTACCTGGGGGAAATTCTGACCCTCTTTAGGTCATCCCTGAAGAGTTTATGTGCTCCACAGGTGCCCTACCTTGCTCCCTGTGAGCCCCTCTCCCTCCCCTGTCTGGTCCTCCCTAGCTTCCCCGTACCTCTGGCTGCAGAAATCTCATGTGGTGGCAGAGGATGTTGAAGCGTTGTGGGCTCTTGGGCGAGTAGCCCTGCACGAACCTCGCCAAGAAGTGGTGTGGGTAGTAGAGCTGATTGCCACCACCTGTAGGGAAGGCAAAGGTGAGGTTGTGCGTTTCACCAAAGCGGAAGAGGATGTTCATGACGGTGCTGCTGGCACTCTTGTGGACCTTCAGGAAAACAATATCAGTTTTAGGCTTGCAGCTCTTCCCTTGAGAGGTGATCCCTCTGACCTGCTGACCTTCTCCTGTTGTCATCTCTGTGATGTTAGGGGCTTCTGTCCAGCTAGGGGAAAACCCTGTCCCCAGGTCTGTGTTGTTAGAGGCCTCTGCCTGCGGAGCTTGAGCCGAGGTGGGGATGGGGTGTGTACGTGAGCTGTCCCACTGATGGTGGGGAGAACCCATGGCTTGAGGCTGAGACTGGCTCTGTGCCACCACCTGAGGAAGTCCTGGCGATGTTCTTCTGTGCTCCTCCATGCTCAGCCTGTTTGCAAAGGTGATTAACTTGCTGGTGACAACTTCTGCCAAAACTGTAGCAATCTTCTTGGGAAGGCTTGGAGAAGGACTTTCCCTGGCTGTGCTTCCCAGGCCAGGAGGCTGTGGTTTCAGCTTTGTGGATGAAAGTTGGGCATTCACCTTCTTCCTGCTCTGCTCAGGCTGCTGTGTCCAGTGCCCCCCTTGGCTGCCCTGGCTGCTTTCCGGCGGCGTCTTGCGGCCGGAGGATAGGGGTGTCTGGAAAACAGCCTCAGTTGAGGTGGGCTCTGGCAGGGCTTCCCTCTGCCACTGCGGGGAGTTATCCTCCCACAGCAGGGAGGGGGCCTGGAGGGCATAGCCAAGCTGCTCCTGGCCATGGTCCGTGGTTGGCTGCAGGGCAGGTTCCAGCTCACTGGGGCAGCTCCTGCAGGGGGGAGGACAAGATGCTCAGCTGCAGAGCATGGAAGGAGTGGACAGGGAGAGCAGCTCCTCTGCAGCCAAATAAATCCCCTGAACCTCCCTGCAGACACCCCAAACTGCATACCCCTGTCTTTCTTGGGGTAGGTGGCATTGCTGGTGGGGGTAGGGATTCACTGCTGCCCTGGGGGTACAAGGTGGGCGCAAGAACTTGGGCTTGGTGACCTTGGAGGTCTTTTCCATCCTATGATTCCATGAAGAAGGATAGGTCAGCAGCCTGTGCCAATGCCTCTGTCTTGTTGCAGCACAATGGGCTGGTGGAAGGGGCAAAGCAAGGGTGGAGAAGAGCAGGTGGCCTGGGGAAGCTGACTGCAGATAACCCCAGACTGGGAGGACTGTACTCAAGGGCTGTAGGGTTTTGTGGTGAGCCAGGACAAAGCCCAGGGCAGCCTGGTCTGACCCCAGAGTGGGTTAAGCTCTGGCTAGTGTGTAGGGATGGGATGTGGGAGCCCCAGAGGATCCTCTCCCACCTGTATTTTCCTCCCTGTCTAAGGAAGACTCTGTTGGGTGGTTTTCAGGAGGGCAGTTTTGAGCCTACCTCAGTGATCAGTGCAAGGAGGATAAGATACAGGTTTATAATCCTGCTTGGGAACTACCTGGAAGGCTGCAGCTTCTCCACTACTTGAAGTGTGACCAGGAGGATGATGAGGAGGCTGAAGGAGATCCAGAGCCGACCTGGCTGGCACCTGTAGATTGCACTCAACTTGCTGCAAGGAAACAGACATTTCAGACCATTCGTGGGGAGAAGAAAGGCATGTGTGAGGCAGAGGGGAAAGAGGGAAGAGAGGGGAAAGGTGCCTTGAGGCTTTTTGAATTGTTTTATCCTTTTCTAGGGTGAGCTCATGTTTGCATGGGCAGAAGAGATGCAGAGGCAGCAATAACTAAGGAACCTCTGAGGTCATGCCCGAGCAGTGGAGCCTAGTGGAAATTTCCAGATGGGTCACATGTCATGCTGAAAGGTAAACAGTGATAACCACCAAGTCCCTTGGTTGCTCAGGGATGCCTTCCTGGAGCAGCCTGAGCTCCCAGCTTGGCAGCAGGAGCAGGCACTGCCTGCAGATTCCCTGCCCTGCCTGGCCTGGAAGTATCAGGACCTTGTGTTTATCAACACAGACACTAAAGCTGTTTTCCCTGCCCTTGGTTCCTGCTTTAGGAGGCTCCAGCTGTGGCTGCAGAGGTGATGCTTCCGTGGGGGCCCCAGTGGTGCCTCTCCAACGGGTGGCTTGGCTTTCAGTCTGGTTTTACCCAAGTCTGTGACTGGGGTGCTGCTTGATTGCACTACTGCAGATCTCCCTTTGGGTTTTCCCCTTGACTTGACGCAGAGAGGATCGTAGAATCATAGAATTTAAGG
>NW_008656157.1:16284-20278 GCF_000695815.1 Acanthisitta chloris | reverse complement strand
CCTCTCGCCCGGCCCCAGCGTCTGGGGCGATCCCTCCTCTTTCTGGGCTCTCCATGCAGAGTGTGCATCACCCCCCGGGTCAGCGTAGGGTGTGGATTGTGCTCACGGTGTTGGCATTTATAACGCTCCTTTTTTTTTTTTTCCTGTCTTATTAATTGAGGGGTTTCTTTAAAAGAACAGGACTTGTCTGTTTTTGTGGAATGGGTTGAGGGGGCTTAGGGTAGCGTTTAAAATGGGGTCGGTTTAGATATTGGTAGAGTTGTATCAGAGATGGGTGAGAATCATAGACTGGTTGGGGTTGGAGGGACCTTAAAGCTCATCCAGTTCCACCCCCTGCCATGGGTAGGGACACCTTATCATAGAACATCCAACCCAACCTGGCCTGGAACACTCCCAGGGATGGAGCAGCCACAATGTCCTCTAGAGGAGCTGGAAAAGCTCCCCTGGCTCCTCTTCTCTTCATTTTTCCTTTTTCCTTTTCATTTTTCCTTTATTTTTGCTATTCTCTGACCTGTTCCCTTGTGCCCTCTGCAGGACTCGTACCGCAAGCAGGTAGTGATCGATGGTGAGACTTGTCTGCTGGACATCCACTCCCAGGGATGGAGCAGCCACAATGTCCTCTAGAGGAGCTGGAAAAGCTCCCCTGGCTCCTCTTCTCTTCATTTTTCCTTTTTCCTTTTCATTTTTCCTTTATTTTTGCTATTCTCTGACCTGTTCCCTTGTGCCCTCTGCAGGACTCGTACCGCAAGCAGGTAGTGATCGATGGTGAGACTTGTCTGCTGGACATCCTGGACACAGCAGGGCAGGAGGAGTACAGTGCCATGAGGGACCAGTACATGAGGACTGGGGAGGGATTCCTCTGTGTCTTTGCCATTAACAACAGCAAATCCTTCGCTGATATCAACCTTTACAGGTACCAGCTAGGGCTGCACCTGGGAGGGGAGGGAACAGTGGGAGAGGCACCAGATCTGTTGGCTGAAGTGAAGCAATGAAGTGACTCAGTGAAGACTAAACAACAGACAAATATTTTCAGTCTGGTTAGTGTTTTGTGTCAATACATAGAATCTAAGAATGGTTTGGGTTGGAAGGAACATAAAGCTTATGCAGTCCCATCCCTTGCCTTGGGCAGGGACACTTCCCACCAGCCCAGTTTGCTCCAAGCCCATCCAACCTGGCCTGGAACACTCCCAGGGATGGAACAGCCACAGCTTCTCTGGGCAGCCTGTGCCAATGCCTCAGCATCCTCTTTAGTCAATTAGTAATGAGACAGTTTTGGGGTTGTTACATTGATCATTAATCATATCATTAGTGCGTATAAATATCTCCAAGGTGTGTCAGGATAGTACCAGACTCTGGTTAGTGGTGCTCAGCAACAGGATAAGGAGTCATGGCCATAAACTAAAGCACAAGAAGTTCCACCTCAACCTGAGGAAGAGCTTCCCTTCATGGAGGTGGCAGAGCACTGGAACAGGTGCCCAGAGAGGACATGGGGTCAAACCCACCTGGACACATCCCTGTGTCACCTGGTCTGGGTGATCCTGCCCTGGCAGGAATTGGACTAGATGACCTCCAGAGGTCCTTTCCAACCCTAACTGTTCTGTGACTGTGAACTGGATGATATTTAGAGTGTACAGAACATGCTCCCCAAGGAAATGGGTGAGAAAAACACGGTGGAGTTATACATGCACCAGAAAATGAAGTGTACAAATTCTTGGCTCTCCTGCTATAGGTTGAATCCCTGAGGTCCTGTCCAGCTGTAATGTATATTTCTGTAGCACAAGGTGGTTTGAAGAATGAATGAAAACAGCTTTTATATTTAGGAAATAGTTCCTAATGTTGTTCAATTTGTCTTTCGGAAGAGAACAGATCAAGAGAGTGAAAGATTCGGATGATGTGCCCATGGTGCTAGTTGGGAACAAGTGTGATCTGCCCACAAGAACAGTAGACACAAAACAGGCACAAGAACTAGCAAAGAGCTATGGGATTCCCTTCATAGAGACCTCTGCAAAAACGAGACAGGTGAGATCCTCCTGCTCTGACTCCTTCCTGCTGCAAAAGAAGACATATTCTTATCTACATTTTCTTACCTACAGGAATAAGTATTTTTAATCTTTTTACAGCTTTTAGCTTTTATTTCCCCACTCACTTGGAGCTCAGAAGAGTTTTGTGTTTCTCACAGTTTACAAAGCACTTCAGACTTGTACTGATTTCCTTTCAAGTGGGTCAAGAAGAGCAGCAGAGCTTCACCTGCTCCTGCTGAGCAGTGTCAGACACTGCAGTCAGTCATCCCAGACCTGTTGAGTTTTCTTGGCTTCTTAATGAAAGTCAATTAGAAGATTAATTTGCAGACAGAATTCCCCAGACTGGACTAATGGGCTTCTCCAGAGCTGCCTTGAGCACGTGGCTCCATCCAGGCAGGCTGTGCTCTGCCTGGAGCAGGGGGATGAAGCAGGAAAGGTGCAAAGAATCTAAAGAATTAGGTTCTAAGAAGTAGCTTTTCCTGCATGGAACTTCCCTGCACTTAGAGTTTTCCATGATTCTTCTCATGGCTGTTAACTCTGTGTTTGCCCCAGGAGGAGTCAGGAGTGTAAGGGCAGAGTCTGGGACAGAAGTGAGTGTCTCATCCTCTTAGGAGCCATGGGATAAGTTGGCTCCTGCTCTTCCTGTAGAATTGGCTTTCAAGTACATTAAGGGGTTCTGGGATGGAAAGATCAGTAATTTCCAAAGCTTCTGGAAAGAAAATACTTAACCTGGCCTGTTTGCATTCAGGGTGTGGAAGATGCTTTTTACACACTGGTGAGAGAGATCCGACAGTACCGGATGAAAAAGCTCAACAGCAGTGAGGATGGGAACCAAGGCTGCATGGGATTGTCCTGTGCTGTGATGTGAAAAGGTGAGCTGGGATTTGTCTCCATTGGCTTCTTGTCTGTTTGCCTTTCAGTAACTGATGAGCACAGAAACACTAGTTGCTGTAGGTGGTTTTTTTCATCTACTAAACAACCAGAGATTTGGAGCCTGCAATGAGTTACTTCTCAAAAGAAAAAATCCCCTCAAAATTGATGGCAAAGCCTAAGAAAAGGAGATTTCGTTCACATCACCCTTTTGGTTGGCATGTGGGTGGATGGAATGAGGTTTTATGTCCCTTCCAACCCAAAGCATTCCATGATTCATTGCTTGGCACTGAATTCAGCTGTGGGATTTTCTGTGTCATTCCTGTCGGTGTTTCTTTCCTTTGGGAAACTGTTTTGGACACTGTGTGATTTCTGTGTGCACACAAGAAACACCTGAACTAGAAAGGAGTGTGCACAGTTCTGCAGTCACCAGGTGCTGCTGACTGACTCCTGCACAGCTTCCCTCCAGCTATGTTCCTCTGGATCCTGCTCTGTTCCAGGCTTGACCAAATAACCTGGTGCAGGTGATGGAATTTGAGTTCCAACCGAGTGAAACTCCTTTCAGTGTCCCCTGAGAGATGTTGCTTGCTGGAAAAACAGACAAGACCAGTTCAGGACTTGCACTGCTGCAGGGTTGCACTGCACATCCATCCCAGAGTTGGACAGCAGCTAATTAGGTGCTAATTGGAGATGCCTTTCTGTTCCAGATGCCAAGCAAACATGGTTCAGGTGCAGCTGCTGGACGAGTCTCGATGCTCCTGTGCTGCATCTCATGCTGATGCCCTGCAGTGTTTTGGTGCCAGTGAGAGACTCTTGGCACCAGTTAATTAGCACAAGGTCCTTTCCCGTGCTCCATCTGAAGAGAACATCCATGGCATCTACCTCCCTGCTCAGCTCACGGAGCAGCAGCATCTCTGGATGTACTGGGATTCTTTTCTCACTGTGTTACCTGGGTTTGTTCAAGAAGAAAACCAGTCACAAAAGTGAACTATAGAGACTAAATGCTGTGAAAAAGATGACACTTTACCTCTAGAGTAAAAGCTAGAAGTGCTGTGTGTCCCCTGTCTGTTGGATTCCGTGCAGTGCTGTCAGAGGAGTGGCAC
>NW_008656157.1:14303-16244 GCF_000695815.1 Acanthisitta chloris | reverse complement strand
GCCCCTGTGCCCTGTCAGGTGGGTGTCTGCTCTCTGTGCACCTGCACAGCAATGTGCAACATCTCCCCGTGCCAGGAGTGCCACCTGCCTGACCCTTCACTTCTGTAATAAAAAGGAAAATCCTTCCTAATTAAGTGCCTGTTTGCTAAGAAGATTTGAGGTTGTCCCTTGGGTTGAGGAAAACCCCAAGGACTGGAGTTTTTGGGAGCTCATTCTCTTAAGCAGGCAAATGTGGTGAAGGTGATCTCTGTGCCTGGCAGGCTGCTGCCTTCGCTGAGCAGGACCCAGGAATTCGTGGGCTGGAAGGTCCAGCAGACTCTCACTGAACAAGGGAGGGGACACACTGCATCTGGTTTTTACTTTCTTTGTGGATGGACCAGTTTATATTCTGTATTGTTTTCCTGCAGCATTCAGATCTCTTCCAAGTTGGACCAAATCTGTCAGGTGCTCTTTTGTAACAGTAACTGCCAACACTTCTGGGCAGCTTCTCCCTGGTTAGTCTGGTAACTGGAGGATATTTTGGGCAGCTGTTCCTCAGCTCTCTCTAACTTGCAAATGGTTTTATCCTGAGTCATTTTCTTAGCACCAGACTGTAAAGAGTCCCTTCCAAATATCTCTAGTCTGTAAAATGTAGTTGGAGAGTTTCCTTGTCAGGGAAGGTGTGTGGGTTTGGGGTTGACTCTGTCACAGACTTGGTGTGTGCAGACTGTGGCTGCTCCATCCCTGGGAGTGTTCCAGGCCAGGTTGGATGGGGCTTGGAGCAACCTGAGCTGGTGGAAGATGTCCCTGCCCAGGGCAGGGGGTGGGACTGGGTGAGCTTTAAGGTTCCTCCAAGCCAAACCATCCTGGGGTTCTGTGGCTGAGGGGAGAATGCAGAGAGCTGACACAGACCTGAGCTGCTGATTGCAGCATCCATGCAAAATGAGGAAGGAAATGAGTTCAGTGGTGACTACACAGGAGGTGTGACAGACTGATGGCAATTCTGGGCTTCCTCTGCCTAACAGGCTCCAAGAATGAGGGAATTGGATGAGCTCTGTGAGTTCTGCCTGGAGCAGAACATCATCCTATGGAACTGGGGCATACAAGTGTGGTCACTGTTGCAAATGGAATTCTGTGTCCTTCCTGGTACTGGATTCCATTCTGTGTGGAGACACGAGAGCTGAATTCCCAGTTATCTGGAAGAGGAAGGAGCCTGCAGCCAACAGAGGGAGCGTTTGGTCAGTACCAGTGTGAGCAGGGAAAGTGCAAACAGCTTCGTTTCAGTTTGTTGGTGTCAGTCACACCTCTTAATCTGGAGGGCTCAGTTTCAAATGGACATTAGAGATCAGTAAACACAGAATAAATTTTCCCTTTTGATGTTGCTTCCTTCACCAGTTACATTCTTAATTCTCATCTTGGACTGAAAAGGATAAACCTCCATCACGTTTACTTTATTCCTCCTAATCCTTACAAGTACTTGTTGCAATTTCATTCACCCTTGACTGATGTGATGCTGATAAGAATTAACCCCACAATGTTTTCACATAAAACAGCATTTTCCAGCAGCACCTACACAGTGTTATGGATCCCATTGGCTGTAGCTTGAGTTCAGCTTGTTTGAAGATGCTGCCCAGAGAAGCTGTGTCTGTCCCATCCCTGGAAGTGTTCAAGGCAGGTTGGAGCACCCTGGGCTAGGGGAAGGTGTCCCTGCCCATGGGCAGGGGTGGGACTGGTTGAGCTTTAAGGTCCTTCCAAGCCAAACCAGTCCATGACTGATCTCATGCTGCAGGTTAAACGTGACAGAGTGCCCATCAGCACAGGCTGTCAGGGCTCTGCACAAACTGTGTTGTGTTGGGTGCAAGGAGAGAAGGTTTTTGGGAAGCATTTGCTGTGGCAGGAGGTGACTAACTGCTGCTAGAGAGATGTGTGGCACTGTTGTCCAGCTAATAAAATCGCATGTGG
>NW_008656157.1:8154-14261 GCF_000695815.1 Acanthisitta chloris | reverse complement strand
AATGTGGAGTTTGCAAGAAGGTTGAAGGGTGAGATCCTGTCCTGCAGGTCCTATGTGTGGGTTGATTATTTGGGAAATGTAGGAGTGTGGTCCCTGGCAAACAAGAGTGCAGAGCTCAGAGCATGTATGTGCTGCCTGTGGCCATGGGAAGCACTGGGCAGTGACCATGGATGTGTGAAGGCTGTGGGGTCAGGGATGGAAAACAATTCCTCTTGGATGGAGATTCACCATAACACACTGCACAGCCTGTTCTGGTTGTCATTAAAATGTACCAGCTCTAACTCCAAAGGCTGGGAATGCTCAGCAAGGTGTGGGAACTCACTGGCAGACACAGCTGCTTTCTCTGAGCTGTTCCCTTGCCCCTGGGCTCTGGAAAAATCTGAAAAGGGAAGAAGTCCTGGTTAAGGAGAGGTCAGTGTGTCACCTTGGAGGGAGTGCATCAGCTTTTGGGGGGCTGCAGAGCTGAGCTGCTCAGGTGGGTTAGCTCCAAATGCAGGAAATAAGATCAGTGTTGTACTAGTCCTGAGTGTGAATGGTTGTTCTTTGTTTCCAGCTGTCCTTGGAGAACTTTGGGTTGGTGGCTACAGGTTTTGAGGCCTTGAGCAACCTGATCTAATGAGGAGGTGTCTCTGCCCAGGGCAGGGGTTGGGACTAGATGATCTGTAAGGTCCATTCCAACCCTTAAATTCTATGATTCTACAGAGAACTGTGGAAGGACAAAACCCCCAAGAACCTTTGGGGAAATTCAGACAATAAGCACAGAAGGTTTTGCACAAAGAGGTCCCTGGAAAAGGTGTTTTTATAGATTTAGTCCCAATATTGTTTAGAACTAACAGCACAACACTGTGTTAGTGCCAAGCTGATGTTACTGCTCTGACTGGGAAGAAGAGACATAAACAACTTTGAGGTAACGTGTGGGGAAAAAAAAAGCTCTTGTTGAAAAATTGCAAGTGCCAATAACTGAATGAAACATTTCTGTTGCTGTGGCTGAGAAAAGCTCTCTAACAAGTCAGTGTAACTCTGTGGTTGTTCCTCTTAGTCTTGTTCAGCAACTGCTCAGATCTTGTTCTTGTCCTTGGTAGGACTTTGGATATTAACCAGGATGTTTAAGGCATCATAATTTTTAGTACAGCTCAATGACTTAGAATTGGATTTCAAGCAACCTCAGGCCTGTGGGGGAAGGAGAGCAGTGGTATCACATCCTGACCTGTATGTTCTCCTCCTCCCCAAACCTTGAGTGTCTGTGTGTGTAACCTCCAGGATGGGAGTGAACTGGTGAGGTCTGGACTTTTAACCCAAGGGCTAACTTGTTGTTCCTCTGTATAATGATTTGCTTTCAATAATGCATCTCTTTTGGTTTGAATGGAAGTAAATTATTTTGCTTCTTAAGTAACTTTTGTAAGGAATAAACTTTGAATTTTGGTTGTTTCTGTTGTGCTCTGGGGCGTGGGATCCAGGAGGGAATTAAAGCTTCTCTCAGTGCTCTCTGCTTATCTGTGGGATGAGATTGGTTCCAGTTTTCACCTCTGTCATGGGGCATGGACATCACTTCAGTCTCTGCATCCTGGGTCACTGCTGAGTCTGTTTGCCATGAGGTCCATCCTAGTATTTTTGCTGACTTTGTCCTTAGTATGTCAAAAAAAGGAGGGGGGAAACTTCTTCACTTGGTATTCCAAGGGTGGAAGCAGCTCTGAAGTTATTGCTCTGTTCCAATCTGCTCTGTTAGGATTTGAAGATGCTTAATTCAGCTTTCTGAAATACTTCCCTGTTGGTTTTCCTCCAGCAATAAGGCAAGTTGCATCAGACCACACATAAGTAAATGTGCTTTGAGTGTGTTTCTCCTCAGATGTTGTGTCAGGCCACTGGAACCCAAAGTCCAACCTGCTTTTTGTGCCAGGAATTTAAGACTAGCCCCTCCAGTAATGGGCACACAGCTCCTGGCACTGTGCAGCTGCAGTAGGCACTGCCTGTCCCTAAAGGATCCATGGGGACTAGTGGGTGCAAAAAAAGACAGTGGGTTCTTGGCTTTTGGGGGAAGTTTTCCTCCAAGGTGACTGTTCACTGTGACAATCAGAGAGCCAATGGAATCCTGGGCTGCATCCACAGGAGTGTGGGCAGCAGGGCAAAGAGGTGATTCTTCCCCTCTGCTCTGCTCTGGTGAGACCCACCTGGAACACTGCACACAGTTCTGGTGTCCTCAATGTGAGAAGGACATGGAACTGTTGGAGCAAGTGCAGAGGAGGCCACCAAGTTGCTAAGAGCACTGGAGCATCTCCCCTGTGAGCACAGGCTGAGGGAGTTGGGGCTGTTCAGCCTGGAGAAGAGAAGGTTGTGTGGAGACCTCAGAGCAACTTTTCACTCTCTGAAGGGCCTACAAGGAGCTGGAGAGGGACTCAGTGTTAGGAACTGCAGGGACAGGACAAGGGGAAATGGGTTCAAACTGAAGGAGGGGAAGTTTAGGTTAGATATTAGGAAAACATTTTTTACTCTAAGGGCATTGACACAGGTTGCCCAGGGAGGCTGTGGCTGCCCCAGTCCTGGTGGTGTTCAAGGCCAGGCTGGATGAGCCTTGAGCAACCTGATCTAGTGAGGAGGTGTCTCTGCCCAGGGCAGGGGTTGGGACTGGATGATCTGCAAGGTCCATTCCAACCCCTAAATTCTATGATTCTGTGATCTGTTCCTACAAACTAGTTCCCACCTGAAGGACTCACTTCACTAGCTTTGGCTGCACCTTGGAACTGAGTCTGATTTCACCAGCTCTAGAGGAATCTGTGCAGGGTGTGACAAAGAGCAATGGGAACCATTGTGAGAACTGTGATAGAAGAACCTGCTGAGGCTTTTCTCAGTGTTGGGTGTGTTGGTCAAAGGTCCAACAAAGCCAGGAGTGCCTTTGTGAGATCCACATTACCTCCTCTGTGTTCATACTCCTCTTCCTCAGGGACAGAAACCATTTCCTAGCAAAACTTGCTGATTTCTGTTTGCAAACTGTGCAATGGCAGCTCTGCCAGGGGAGCCAGAGGAAGATCCTGCTGGAGGAAGACCCTAAACTGCCAAATTTGTGGTATGTCAGAACATTTTCCCTTGGCTAGACCTAGGTGGGATGAGAGCAGCTCAGAGCTAAGTGAGAGGGTTTAGAGCCACTCTGAAGCCTCTGGGTGTGAATCACTCCCTTTCCAGCTGAAAAAGAGTGGGAAGATGTGTTGTCTGTGCTAGTCCTGGAGTTTGCAGAGGCTGTGGATCTAACTTTAGCACAGCATGCCCAGGCTTTACTCAGATTTCCACCATGAACCCAACCAAGTTGACCCCGTGATTAAAAAAGCTGAGGGATCAAGAGACCTCTTGAGGTAGGTGACCCCTGTATCCTAAAGGTTATTTTTGGTTTCAGATGTGACTCCCAAGGACTTGATGTATCCAGGAGGGTTAAGGGAGAGCAAACAAGCAGGAGTGAGTTTTTCTTGACCATAATGTGGTGTGGAGAGACTCAGACCTGGGGATGGGTCAGAACAATGAGAATTCACAAACTGAGGATTGTATCAGCATGAGAGAGGAGACCAAGACTGTAACAGCATCACAGCTTCGCCCTGTGGCTGCACCTCCCCAGGCTGAGCTGGGAATCAGTTCATGTTCTTGGGGAATAACTGGGAAGTGAGGCCAAAACTCCCTGAGTTCTGGAGAATTCAGCACATTTTGAAGTTGTCCCCATGAAATACTGATCTTCCAGAGAATTTCTGGATGCTGTGGAAGTTGTCTCAGCTGGAGATGCTGCACCAGGTCTCAGCTCACCTGACCTCACTGACTAATTGTGCCACAAACTTCCCATGCACCTATGGACAAAATCCATGGCTTGTTATTTCCAGCTCTGTATCTTATGCAAGTAACTCTCACTTATTCCAGCCTTTCCAGAGCTGTTCCTGCAAAATATGACACAGGAATCCCTTGGATGCACATTTAATACCAAACAAGGTCTTTTCCAGGTGGATTTTCTGTTCCCTGCAATGCTGTGACCAAAGTCACCCTTTAAACCAAGGCCAGACTGTGTTGGCTGCAGCCCAAATGCTTTGCTTGAGTTGTCCTATTTCAGGGCAGTTTTCCAATGCCACCAAGAACTGAAGTATAAACAAACAGGAGATGACTCTGTTTCACATCAAATCTCTTGAATCCTCCTGACTGTTTAGGTTTACCTCTTCCCACCATGTATCTCAGTCAGAAGCTCAGAGTGGGAACATGCAAAACAAGACAAATTCTGGCCATTTTCTTTGGGCAGGAGCTGTTTTCTGGTTTCAGGTGAGAGCTGAAGAAGGTTTGAGAACACCCTAAAGGTCTGGGTACAGCCCTCAGTGCCAATGTGTTGGAAACAATCTGCTAACTCAAGCCAAGAGCTACTTCCCAACCTGATATCTGCTCTGCCAGACCCACATGTGTAGCTTAAGGGAGGAGTTCCTTGACCCACCTTGGATTGTGCTGGTCTCTAAGATACACCTTGGTTACAGCTCAGCACACATGATATTTGGTTCTGTATCAATATTAGGATACAAAGCTTGATAATGGCAGTTCCTGAAAGGCTCAGGTACAAAATCTAACTCCTTGCACCTTCCTTGTGTTTGTTGGATTCAGCTGGGAAGATGTTAGGACATTTGGGCAACTCCTATGGCTAAAAATCCAGGTTTTTTTCCTCTCTCAGGAAAGAACTCTGAACAGCACAGGTAAGAGCACATCATTTGTTCTCATGGAAACACCAACCCTCTGCCCTGGGAATTTCCTTGGAACCACTGGTTCAGCACAGAAGGCATCAGGTTTAGCCTCTCTTAAAACACTGAATTCCACAGTCCAGGTTAGAAACGAGCAGCTCTCTTGGGAAACAGCATCTGGCCAGGCAAGAGGTGAAACTGTGTGAAATATAAAGTGAAATCCTGACTCAAAGAAAAAAAAAACCATTAAATACGAGCCCTGGTTTCACCTGTTTCACTGCGAGTGTTTGTGGTTGCACTTTAAATAGTGCCACAGTTGATCTCTGCTCTCCTTTTAGAGTGGGAGAGTCTGGTTACAGGGAAGGGAAAGCTGTAAAATTAGTGTTGGGCTGTGGTGCAGTCAGTCAGCCCCTTGGGCTCGGGGACTCGGGGGTGTTACTGAGGCTCCTCAAACTGCTGCAGAGATGTCCCGGGTGAGAATTCCAGGTAGGTCTCAAAGCAAACAGTGAGCCAAGGAGCCCCAGGGCAGGCTCATTAGCCCTCAGCCTCAGAGATGTGGATCTGTGGTGTCCAGGGGACCTCGCTGGGGCCTTTGGGCATTTTTCTTCCTGTTTTTTTGGCTAGTTCAGTGAAGAAATAGTGTTATTGTTTAAGTCTCGCTCTGCTTGTACTGAAGCAAAATATTATCTCTCCTGCAGTGTAATGTGTCCTGTAATGACACCATGAAATCCCTGTGGAAGGGGACTGAGGGATTCCAGGAGTGTCTGGCCAAGCTGGTGACACTCAGAAGATGTGGGGTCTGCAGTCCCAAGGGGATGGGGAGCACAAGTTGGGCAGCAGGAGCAGGGCCAAGCCAGACTCTGCAGAGCAGTGCAGAGGGACATGTGAGAGCCACTGCAGAGCCCTGAGGGATATCAGCACCAACCAGCTCTGATAAGAGCATGGTTGGGATTGCAGGGCTGTGGCATGACAGGCACTGTCCTAGGACGTGAAGCTGGGATTAAAGCCTGGCCCTGCACCACCAGTGGGAGGTTATGAACCTTCCTGAGTGTAGTTTTCACCCGCTAAGGAGATGAAAGGTCAAACCAGGCATTTCTGGGATGCTTTGTTTGCAAGTGAATACGTGGAGTGAGGTGCCAGGAGCGCGTGTTGCACAGGCTGTGGGAGCTCAGCAGCTCCAGCCTGAGCTGCAGGTCAGGTCAGGTGGAAATGGCAGGAGCTGCACCCTCCAAGTGTTCTGCTGCCCTGTCTGAGCAGCAGTGAGGAGCTGTGAAGTGCAGTGCCTCAGCTGTCTGATCCTGTTAGGGAATAAGTGGAGAGGTGACCACAGGGCGATGGAACTTGGCATCTCTGAAATGACCATCCATCCTGATCTTCACAAAAGGAGGGAGAGTCATGGGCAAAAAACAGCCAGGCTTG
>NW_008656157.1:0-8119 GCF_000695815.1 Acanthisitta chloris | reverse complement strand
TCTGCCCTCAAGTTGTTCCTTGTGCATCCCTGCACCTGGACACAGGTGTGGGGAGAGACCTCCCAAGACAGCTCAGTCTTGGTACCTGTTAGTCTCTTATAGTGTTGACTGAGGTGATCTGGGTTCTAGAAAGTGGTGTTCACCATGGACAGCTGCAGGGAAACCAGTGGCTGTGTCAGGCAGCAGCTCTGCCAGAGCCTCAGGTTGGGGCTCAGGTACACACACACACACTGAGGCTCTGCCACAGGACAGACAATGCTGAGCTCATGTCTTTGTGTTGCTCAAAGTGACAACTATTCTTTTTCTTCCAGTACCCAAAGGGGTTACAAGAAGGCTGGAAGGACTTTTCACAAGGGCATGGAGGGATAGGACAAGAGGGGATGGCTTTAAGCTGAAGGAAGGCAGGGATATTAGATATTGGGAAGGAATTCTTCCCTGGGAAGGTGGTGAGGCACTGGCACAGGCTGGACAGGGCTTGGAGCAACCTGGTGTAGTGGGAGGTGTCCCTTCCCATAGCAGGGGGTGGGACAAGATGATCTTCCAACCCAAACCAATCTGTGATTCTATGATTCTTGCATAAGTGAAAGGCTCAACTTGTGTTTTACTCATCCCTTTTTAATGACTGATGAGAAGATAAAGCAAAACCACTCAGATTTTTGAGGGGCTGATTTATTTTGTCTCTGTTTTGTCTCAAACAGCAGAAGTCAAAGGTGAGTATTGCTGGGTTATATGCTGTGTTACTGCCTGGACATGATCAGTGGAACCACACAGCAGTTACATGATCATGGTGATCTTTCAGCAGTTTGGGAAAGGCTTTTTCCTAGCAGTGCCAGCTGTGCCCCTTGATGTTACATGGAATGGTTCAGCTTTTTGGGCCTTTGGGATAGGAAGCTGCAGTTTGTTAAATGTTGTCCTGGCCCTCCTGAGTGCTAGTGAGAACCCTCCATCCTTCTGCTTTGGTCCTCATCTGCTGACCATGTCCTGTTTGACATGTCAATGGTGAGATCCATCCCTCAGCATCGATCCTCTCTGTGCTTTGTGCTGAGCTGTCCAGCTGCTGCCAAAACCTGCTCTGTTAGTGTCTGTGCTGCCAAGCAAACCTGTGCTGCTGGCACATGTTGCCAGCAGAGCCCTTGGGGTCTTGCCTTATGGTATTTTGTTGGCAGTGGAAGGGCTTTCAACCTTCCTTCTCCTCCTTCAAAAAGCTCCAGCCAACCTTGTGTTGGTGATGACTTTCATGGGGTCCTGTTAGCTGGGACCTTTGCAGCATGATGCATGTGGTGGGGTGAAGGGGTCCAGCCCATGCCATGGCTATCCAGCTGGGAGCTGAGTGCTCTGCCCCTGTCCATCCATACCTCTCTTCCTCCTGACTGGATGTCTCACGGAGCAAGTGGGTCTCAGGCTTCCTAGAGCTCTACAGGCTCTGTCAATCTTACCCTCTTTCCCCCAGTGCATGCTCCTCTAATTGCTCTTCCCAAGGATTTGCTTCTTTCTGGGCCTTTTTGTGCCATTCTTGGACTGTATTTACCTCTCTTGCTGTTCTGGGGGTATCAAGGTATGTCTCCAGCACACCAGGTGTAGACCAGGCTCTGTTTGCAAATTGAGGAGGTCACTCAGAATCTTCTCGGGGTTGTGGGGGATGCAAGGAAGTAGCAGTTGAGCATTAAGGGGCACTTGGGGTTCCAGAGGTTGGAACCAGCTGCCTGTGGGACCCTGAACTCTGCTCCTTCTCCCTGCAGACATGGATGAGTCGATGCGCTCCTTCGCGGAGAAGGTCTTTGCCTCGGAGGTGAAAGATGAAGAGGTCAGGCAAGAAATCTCTCCTTTTGATGTGGAAGAAATCTGCCCCATCTCCCACACGGAAAGGAGAGTGCACATGATGCTTCAGGAGACCAGTGCCACAATAGAAAAGCGGTGAGCACCAAGCAGGGAACCTGGGAAAGGAGAGGAGCAGTGTCTGCACATCCCCAGCCAGAGCAGGCAGGGGGGACATAAATCAAGGCTCACCACACCTGTGGGATAAATCCTTGGTAATCCCAGGGCATCTGTCAGGTACTTCAGGGTTTCCTCTCCAACTATTCCCACTGTTGGACAGAAAGACATCCTTGGCCTGTTCCCTGGTTGTCAGCATAGCAATGGCCACAGAGCTGTTGGGAAGGGAGGCTTGGAGACTTTTCTGTGCAAAGCTGTGACTTCCAAAATCTGTGGCTACTTTGTGTGCTGTGGGCTCTGCTCTTGGCAGCATGTTTAAGGTGCTCAGAAAGCACCAGTGGGATGATTGGTGCTGTGCACAGTTAGACCATGGCTGTGGTGAGTGCCCTGCACCTCTGGGTGAGCAGAGATTGGGGCTGTTTGCCTGAGACTTTCCTTCCCGGCAGCAAGAAGCGCCTGCTCCGCATGAAGATGGTTTCGTTGGCAGTGCCCATGGCTCAGAAGTCTGAAACCAGCCTGTCTGACATTGATAAGGTCATCTCCACCTCTCCCCTGTACCAGGCTGTGCCTGACTTCCAGCGGGTGCAGATCACTGGGGATTATGCCTCTGGGGTAGGTACTCACATGGCTGTTCCCTTCCCATGCTGAGCTCCTGTCCCTGGGCAGTGCCCAGTGCCACAGGAGTCTGTACCAGCTGCTCTGGGGACAGGCTGTGTCTCCAGTTCACTCTGTGCCTCACAAGCTCCTGCTGGTGCCCTGCTGCATCCCTGGAGGATCTGAATTCCTTAGCAGGAATCTGTGAGGTGCTGCATACAGCAGCATTCTCAGGCAGGGCAGAGGGGAGGGCATGGCAGAACAGGCTGTGCTCATTCTGTCACATCCTCTCTGCTTGCACACAGCTATATCTGTCCAAGATCTGTGCACATCCCAGAATGGCTGAGGGAGGTCACCTGGTCCAAGCCCCTGCTCAGGCAGGGTCACCTAGAGCCAGTTGACCAAGACTGTTAGCACGTCCTGTGCTAATCCCTCCTTCTCCTCCTGCTCCTCAGCCTCCTATTACATCTGTGCTGCTCCTGAGATCCCTCCTGGGCTGCTCAGCTTGGAGCTGCATAGCAGAGGAGGAATTAGGGGAATTGAGGGCTGGTGATGTTCTCCCACACTGCTCCACTCTGGCCTCTTCTGACTGCCCAAAACACTTGTCTATGCAGTAAATCAAGAATGGTTGACACACTGGGTCAGTGGACGTTGTTGTTCCTGCTTCAGTTTCAGCTTGGGCTCCAAAAATAGCTTTTAATGTTTTGCCCAGGCCTGGCTTCCATTTCAAGGCCAGCTACAGATTGCAGTGAGGAATTTAAGAGGGGATGACACTGGAATTCACTAGTTCTGGCACCAGGGACTTCCCTTTGCCATGTCTGGGATTCTGCCTGTCATCCCTTCCTTGCCCTGCTCAGGCAGAGCAATGGGAGGGAGGGGATGAGATGAGATGAGATGAGATGTATCTTGCTGTGACCAAAATTGTCCCTCTCTCCATCTGGGTACACTAGGGTGTCTCTCAGGCATCCAGGTCCCAGTTGTGTGGTTGTCTTCAGGAACAACCTTCTTGCAGGTGACAGTTGAAGACTTTGAAGTTGTCTGCAAAGGGCTATACCGTGCCCTGTGCATCCGGGAGAAGAACATGCAGCAATCTCTGCAGAGGTTCCCCAAGACCACCTCGCAGTACCTCCGTGCCATCGAGGGCAAGGCCTGGAGGGTGACTGACACTGGCCCAGGTACACCCAAGCACCTGGAGGGGCTTCCTCTATGGCTGCAGCGTGGGCAGGGCTGAGGAAAGGGTTGTGGAAGTGTTCCACATGGGAATCACTTGCCCAGACCTCCTCTTTGGTGTCAGAGTGGTGGGAGGTCCCTGCCTGCTGCTGGGATGGGGGAGCATGGCAGGATTGGGGGTTTGGGCTGGCAGCCTGTGCCTTATGGAATTCTCCTTCTGGTGCAGTGTTCAACCCCCCAGTGAAGGAGGGACAGGATCCCTTTGAGACTGAGAGTCTTCCTGAGGACCTGGGATACCACATCCAGATGAAGGATGGGATAGTTTACATCTATGCAGACAAGGCAGCAGCTGAGAGAAATGAGCCAAAGGACCTGCCCTACCCCAACATCGAGCACTTTGTGGATGACATGAACTTCCTCTTGGTTCTGGTTGCAAAGGGACCTGTGTAAGTGCACCACTCAACAGGTCCTGGCTCAGCAGGCAGAGGGAGGTCAGGGCAGGTCCTTCCTTCCTGGGAGAAGAGAGGAACCTGCTGATGACACAACTGCCAGAGTGTCCTTGGCCCTTGTCAGCCCTCTTGGTTTGGGTCTTAAGCAAAGTAGCGTTCAGGGATTGGGGACATGCCCTGCAGGTATGTTCCACCTGGCCAGCCTTCCTCTGAAGCTCTGTAATAGAGCCAGGAGAAGCACCTCAGGGAAGGACCTGGACAGCATGAGCTCCTCCACCTCAGGTGAAAGCTGCATCCCTGTGCTGAGGGCTGAGGAGTCACTGTTCTGCCCTTTTCTTTCACCAGTAAAACCTATGCTCACCGGCGCCTCAAGTTCCTCCTGTCCAAGTTCCAAGTGCATGAGATGCTAAATGAGATGGAGGAGATGAAAGAGCTGAAGAACAACCCCCACCGGGACTTCTACAACTGCAGGAAGGTAAAGGGCAAAGCTTACAGACTTAGTGAC
This sequence comes from Acanthisitta chloris, assembly GCF_000695815.1. Taxonomy (NCBI): domain Eukaryota; kingdom Metazoa; phylum Chordata; class Aves; order Passeriformes; family Acanthisittidae; genus Acanthisitta; species Acanthisitta chloris. Next base: position 3,469 of record NW_008656157.1, on the reverse strand, counting down.
CTGAAGAGGAACTGTCTTGGTGCCTTCCCCTCCCTGAGAACTGGATATTTGGGTCCAGGTCTGCAAGTGGGATGCTGCTGACTGGGATGCTCTTGCCCTAGACCTGTTGTGTTCATCTGCTGGGCTGAGCTCTGCTCCCCACACAACTTGGGCTCACCTGAGGGGTTTGTTAGCCTCCCTGGGATGGTACCTGAACATCCCAACTTGAAGCTAGAGAGCTGTCCCTCTGGTTCCCCAGGTGGACACACACATCCATGCTGCAGCCTGCATGAACCAGAAGCATCTCCTGCGTTTCATCAAGAAGTCCTATCGTGTGGATGCCGACCGTGTGGTCTATGATGCCAAGGGCAAACAGCTCACCCTGAAACAGCTTTTTGAGCAGCTCCATCTGCATCCCTATGACCTGACAGTGGATTCCCTGGATGTCCATGCTGTAAGTGGTAGGGCATTGACTGTAAGATCACTCTTGGGTCGCTCTCACCCACTCCTGTACCCGTGACATGTTGTGCTTGTGGCAGGATGTAACAGCTCCTGGTTTTCCCATTTTGGGTGGTTTGGATCAGTCCCTGCTCACTGCTATGCTTGGACCCAGTGTGTGGGTGCAATATTGACCCTGATCTTCCTACTCCAGGGTCGACAGACATTCCAGCGCTTCGACAAGTTCAATGACAAGTACAACCCTGTGGGTGCCAGCGAGCTGAGGGACCTCTACCTGAAGACAGAGAATGCCATCGACGGCGAGTACTTTGCCACCATCATCAAGGTGAGGAGAGAGGGGAGGAGAGCACAGGGAGGCTGTGGTGCTGCTGTGGGTCCCCATGCCACAGTGTACTCTGGTTTGCAGGAGGTTGGCTCTGACCTGGAGGATGCCAAGTACCAGCACACAGAGCCTCGGCTCTCCATCTACGGGAGATCACCTGAGGAGTGGGCCAAGCTGGCCAGGTGGTTCAACACCCATAAGGTCTACTCTCCCAACATGAAGTGGATGATCCAAGTACCCAGGATTTAGTATGTGCTGTGTCTTACAGTGTGTGATACCTCACACCCAAAGAGGTTATGGGGTCAGTGGGCTGTGTTGTTCCTCTGCTAGCAGCTAATCCCTATCTCTGTCCACAGTGATGTGTTCAGGTCTAAGAATTTCCTCCCACACTTTGGGAAAATGCTGGAAAATGTCTTTGTTCCTGTGTTTGAGGCAACTGTCAATCCTCAAGCCCACAAAGAGCTGAGTGTCTTTCTACGCCACGTGAGTGTCACCCAACGATGTTGTGAGGTGTGGTGAGAACTCAGTTCCTGTTTGTGCACAGGAAACAGGGTATTGGCCCTGGGAAATGCCATCAGTGGGTTTGGGGTCCTTCTGCCACGTTCTGGGAAAGGGGAGGTGTGTCCAGAAATGTGGGGAAGGGTCAGACTCCCTGTGGGGCTGTGAATTGCTGCCCCTCACCTCCTGGAGAAGGTGTGACCTTTATTCCTAACCTTTGACAGTGCCTGAGGGTTTGTGAGGAGTGAGGTGTAAGCCTTGCCCCTCACTCTGCTCTTGGGTAGGACAGGGGTACAGGGCACTGCTGGGCTCTAGTGAGCTGCAGTGGGGCATGATGAGGTGAGGAGTATTGAGATGCACCTTTTTTGTTACTTTGCCATGCAGATCACTGGCTTTGACAGCGTGGATGATGAATCCAAGCACAGTGGACACATGTTCTGCACTAAAAGCCCAAAGCCAGAGCAGTGGAGCTCTGAGAAGAACCCATCCTATACCTACTATATCTACTATATGTATGCCAACATCCTGGTGCTCAACAACCTGCGCAGGTGAGGACCTGCCAAGATCTGCCTCCTGACTTTTCTCAGCTCTTTGGTTGCTGATGTGGGAGAAATGGGGTCCTCCTTGCTCTGTCCCTGGTGTGGTTTGGAGCTTCATGTTCCAGAGCAATCCAGACACTGCTTGGTAGGAAGTGTGATGGGACTAGGATGAAAGCTTAGGGATTGCAGAGATGCATCCACTGCGTGCACAGAGGAGAAAAGAGAACGAGTCATGTGCTCCCAGGTCAAGCTGGATTCGTGGGGAAACACTGGCAGGGGCAGAGCTGGACCTGAGGTCAGGTGCAGCCACCTAACTGTGCTGCTTGGCTGCTCTGAGTGCTCCTTCCCTGTGCCTAGGCAGCGTGGGATGAACACGTTCCTGTTCCGCCCGCACTGCGGCGAGGCCGGGGCTGTCACTCACCTGCTCGCAGCCTTCATGACAGCAGATAACATCTCCCACGGCCTCAACCTCAAGAAGGTAAGTGGAGTTAGTGTGCCACGAGCAGCCCAGGCCTGGCAGGGGAGGAGAAAGTGTTCACAGCTGCCACCATGGAGCTGGCGGTGACTTGTGCCTCTGCTTTACGCTGACAGACAGCCCAGCTCCAGGCAGATGTTAACTGATTCTCTGGGTTTCTCCAGATGTGTTTGGGGGTGTAGCTGAGAAACTTGCTCAGAGTTTGGGGGTTCAGCCTCACAGAACTATTGTAGTATGTGTCTGTTGTCAGACTGGTTCTGATGCTACCATACTGGTGTGAGCTGCCTTGGCCCCTCGAGCTCCACGTGGCCCTGAAGGATTGCTGGTTTGCCTGTTTCCTGGCACACATGAGCTCTCTGTGCTATATTCCCTGGCTGGGGCCTTGCCCGATCTGAGCAGTGACCCTGGAGAGGTGGAAGGTGCAACAACTTTATCCCTAACCTGGCAACTGTTCATCTTTGCAGAGCCCAGTGTTGCAGTATCTGTACTTCCTTGCCCAAATTCCCATTGCCATGTCCCCACTCAGCAACAACAGTCTCTTCCTGGAGTATGCAAAGAATCCACTGCCTGACTTCCACAACAAAGGGCTCATGGTGTCCCTTTCTACAGATGACCCTATGCAGTTTCATTTCACAAAGGTACAGTGAGCTAAGCACTGGGGATGGGACTGTGGGGGCCTCGTTTTTGGGGGAAACCAGCAGCATTTGCAGAGGGTCCAGCATATGCTGGGTCATCTGCCACTCTGCCAGGGCAGGTTCAGGTTGGATATTAGGAAAAATACCTTCACTGAAAGAGTGATTAAGCATTGGAAGGGGCTGCCCAGGGCAGTGGTGGAGTCACTATCCCTGGAGTGTTCACAAAATGAGTAGACACATTGTGATATGGTTTACAGGGCATAGGGGGGTTGATCAAAGGTTGTTCTTGATCTTGGAGGTGTTTTCAGTGATGTCTGGAACAGCTCCAGCAGAGCATGGGCTGTGCCAGCAGACACTGCTGGGCCCTGACACAGTCTGTGCTGCAGGAACCCCTCATGGAGGAGTATGCCATCGCAGCCCAGGTCTTCAAGTTCAGCACCTGTGACATGTGTGAAATAGCCAGGAACAGTGTCCTGCAGTGTGGCTTGTCCCACGAGGTGAGTGTCCTGCTGGGGTGTCCTGTCCCACCAGGTGAGTGTCCTGCTGGGGTGTCCTGTCCCAC